>NC_089528.1:22523706-22731077 GCF_963924715.1 Thunnus thynnus
CTTTGTACGTACTGCACAACTGACTGTGAAACCACTTTGTGAGACAACCTCATCTTCCATCCTACTAATATTAGCCATACTCAACATGGACACATTTAGTGCCAAGGATAATCTTTATTTGGGTGTGAGACTTTCAATTTGTCCAGTTTGCTGAAAGGCTTCAAATATATTTTACTAAGAGGGTATCACTACAGGAAAAAACCCCGTAATTTTTCAAGTGGAAAGTAAGATTAAACAGAGTGGCTGAGACAAAGTGCACATGCATCATTTTGAGATTTAAGAACAATTTAGAGTGAATACACACACAAATCTCTCCAATGAACTAATCAACCTACTTGGCCACAGTAATCCACTGTTTTTAGACATGTGGTCCATAGAGGACTTTTGTGTTAAGCTTTTATGTGTCAAGAATGTCATTCATTTAAATGCCACAGATTTTCTTCGCCAAGAGCTGTTATTGAAGGTAAAAGAACTGGACTACATTAACAATGCATATTTTGCAGATATGTTTTGTGCAAGCATTTTGCATTGTCACTGAAATGTTTGCAAATATGCCCAATATAACCGTTGATTATAAAAAAAAAAATGTAATCCAGATGGCTGTATGTTTCTTACAAATCATATATTTGTTGATACATAGTATTTGAACAGGGCTGTAGAGGAGGCTGGATATACAGTACAAGACTCTGAAGTAATTTCATTTATTCACTCCATTTCACTGAAACCATTATGATTATTCATTAAAAAGATAAAGGATAAGAAACTCATCTTTGAAGCCTTGATGTGTATAATACAGCTGCAACTAATGATTAACTTTATTATCAATTAATCTGACAATTATTTTCTAAATTAATTGATTAATCATGTAGTCTACACAAAGTAAATAAATTGAGAAAAAATGTCTTCTACAAATTCTCAGAGCCTGATGTGACTTAAATCCTTACAAGTGAAATAATGAAATAATCCTTACAAAGCTGGAGCCATGCAGTGACGTTTTGGCCATTTTGCTTGCAAAATGACCAAAACAATAACTTGTTTATCAAAAAAGTTGCCAATTAATTTTCTGTCAATGGACTAATTGACTAATCGTTTTAGCTTTTATGCAAACTGAATGCATCAAATCTGTGGATTGATATGTACAGTCTCTGCTATGTAAAATATATCTTACACATGCTAATTTACAGATCCCCTGTGTGTGAGGTGATATTATAGTGTTCCTGAATAATATCTGTCTGTGTATATTGTGTGACTATTTAAGCTGTGTATTTATCTTTGGAACAATGTCACCAAGGCAAATTCATATAAAGTTATTGTGCTTGACAAATAGAGTGACATTGTAGGCATCCGTTTGTCAGTGCTGACAATGGATTGTGCCTGAAGGGTCGTCAGTTTTTGTTGTAGTGGTGATTGTGGCTGTGCAGCCCCGCTCTAGAGTGGCAGCCTCTTCTGCAGTTGGCGCAGACAAATGGAGAGGGGCCTGGCACAGGAGTGGCGGCTGCTTTCTTCATCTGTCTCCTCTCCTGCAGTAAGGTGGTGCGCCTCTCCTCAAGTTCCTGCAGCGACATTCTGTCTCTAAATGCTGTGGTCATTTGCAGCTTCCTCCCAGCTGTTGGGGTCGATGCCTGCCTGCTTCATGTCATGTTTGCGGACAGCCTTGAAGTGCAGGCACAGTGACCAGCAAGCAGGCCTGGAGCCTGTCAACAGCTCATCTGTCTTGCTGTAGGGGGTCCAGGTCTTACTGCCATACAGCAGGGTGCTGATGACACAGGCTTAGTAGACCTGGAGCTTTGTGCGCACAGTTAAGTTCTTGTTGGACTACATTCTCTTTGACAGCTTGGCCATCACTGTGGTGGCCCTTGCGAGACAGGTGCTCAGTTCCATGTTAAGTGATAAGATACTGGAGACTGTGGATCCATGATATGTGAAGGTGTCAACACATTCAAGAGTCTTGTTGTCGATGGAGATGGAGGGTGGGGTTTTGACTTCTTGGCACATGATGTTGGTCTTCTTAATGCTAATTGTGAGGGTAAACTCCTTATAAGCATGTGAGAGCCTTTCCATTAGCCACTTGAGCCCTGACTTGGTGTGGGATGCTAGTGCTGCATCATCTGCAAATAGCATTTCCCTCAGGAGCACGCTGGTCACTTTGATCTTTGACCACAAGCGGGCAAGGTTGAAGAGTTTGCCGTCAGGAGATGAGCTGAATGCAAACGACAGCAGGAGAGAGAAGAGGATACCAAAGAGGGCCAGTACTGATTATTCAGTGTAGGAGCCTGGTTCTTGAGGCTAATATATTGAGGCTAATATATTTTGCCCAAACTCGTGAAGCACTATAGCCTTGTTGTAGATCTGAGCCATTATTCGTCACAAATGAAGTTGTGAAAGACAGGAGGACTTTGGTTTATGGGCCCGAGGCCTCTTGTTGACCTGAATCATGAAATCATTCTGCCGCAGCAGCAACAACTGAACACTGTGTGTCTGTGTGTGTGTAAGAGAGATGCTTAAAAAGGAGCCTTGGGTAGCACAGAATGCAGGTCAGTAATTACGGTTAGCTCAGTTGAGCAACACTGTTAATCTGTATGTCACTGTTAATCTGTTGGTGTCTATATATGGATGTTGCTTCATCGCACCTGAAGGCACAACAATTACTCTCTTCTTTTACCTTTAAACTGGGTCATTAAGCACAAGAGGATACGTGTGAAATATTTCTACATTGTTAGCAACCACAAATATTTTAAAAATGAGAGTTATACTCATTTAAATGTCATAACTGTGATAGAAGCCTGTCACATTAATGTGACATTTTAAAAAGGCGCTTTTGGAGATGTAAAAGTGGCCAGTTTTGACAGCAGCATCACTAATTAGACTAATTATATGACTTCATTAGTATATGTGAGTGTGTCTTTCCAAAGCGACACCAGGTAATCAGATCTAGAGCTCACATCTCTGACAGTTCACCATTCACTCACCTACCCTCATCCCGCCCCCCTTTGTCTTTGACATCACCTCTTTAAAGATTCATAAGCCAAGGCAATTTACATAAAAGTTAAAGCGTCTGATTAGTCGTATTACAACCCACTCTGACCGGCATGAGCCCTGCAGGGACGGGAGGATTGGCCAAGGTTACAGCTGAGGCATGTGCTCGACAGCACGCGACGGGACCCACCATGATGCCAGGCATAGGAGAGATTATGAATTTCTTTGAGGGCAGAGCTGTTCCACACTATTTCAGAGTCAGTTTTACCTTTATGAGTCACTAAATAATTGATAGTATTGTGTGGGAATTATTTAATAACACTATTATCTCTTATTACACTGAATTAATTCCACAATCAATTCAGAAATGAAATATTTGTGTTTATGACACTCAGCTACTTTGCATGAATAATAACAGACTGCAATACACACACAAAGCTTTTGCTTTTGTTTTTGCAATGAAATGAGTGACCATGATGCAATGCTGGAACAATTTCAGTGTTTTGATGCACATAAAAAGGCATACAAACATTGAAATTGAAAGTATTCATTGCAATTCAATTGGGTTCATTAAGTCAAAATTTGCATTTAAATAGCAACATAGCACTTATATAGTATTATCGAATAATGTGCTCATTCATACTGGGGCATCATAATTAATGGATGTTTCCAAGGAAACCTAAGAAACGTAACTGCTCATGGGGTGGTCTCATTAAAGCAGCAACACAATGCTGTGCTCATGTCTGGCTGACCACAGCAACTGGTCAAGAAACTGAGGCAATTTATTAAAGATGGATGTTAAACACTGGAAACCCAAATCCACAATAGTCGTCTAACTATGTAATTTAAGGTCAAATGTACATAATAGTAAGCATCTAAAAAGTATTAGGAATTAGTTGTGATCCACATTTGAAATATTGTCATTTAAGTTCTTGTAAATTTGGATTTCCTGATATTGGGTTTGAATTGGGCGTGGTTATATTTGGACATTTATTACAGAAATAGAGCGCAATAAATTCCACAAACCAATCAAAAACAACGAGACTTGCTCGCTAATCATATAGATGTTTACACGCTTTTTAGATCTGCTAGATTCTCTAGCTTAGCAGTTAGCGATGGCTTCCCTCTCTCCCTCTCACTCTCCTGCTCTCTCTTCTTCAGTGTGTCTTATGTTTAGCTATTCTCTGGCCTCCTTTAGTGATAATGGTACATGAAATAAATGTAGTAAATTAACTGTGTTGGAGGTGAGGCTCAGTGAGTTAGAAGTACGGCTCCACATCATGGAAAATCAGTCATTAGCTACTGTCGTTAGCCAGCCCCTAGTAGCCGGTGCATGTGTCAATCAAAATGTGATCTGCCACTCCTACAAAGCCTTGATAAATGGTCTAAATGCAGAATGAGTTGTTTTTTGAACTAGGTTTTCTAAAAATTATGAATGTTTATGTTCACTCAGACTTTTGTGGATGCTTAATGAGACACTCAACTTTTATATCATATGCATTTTTACTATTTCACTAAATTTCCAGAGGAATTAATAATGAATTCAAAACAAACCTAGAATTCCTCAAATTTTCTTTATATTTTACAACATTTACATTTATCCATTCTCAGTGAGTTTCTTGCCATGGCTTCTTGCTGTGCAGGCTCACCTGTCATTTCAGAATAATTCTGTACTTTAAACATGAGGTGTGTGCCGATGAATTTTGCAGAGGACCCTTGAGCCAACTCTAACCCAAGACTTATAATAACTGCATCTGCTTGTTTCCCCAGACATGCCAGCAGCAGAGTCCACACCTGTCACACCCTGCCTGGACTTTGTGTGTTTTTTGGTCTTTTTAATGTTCTTGTGTTCTTTGGGGTCTCCTGGTTTGCACTTCTGTTTAGTCCTTCGGGTTCATATGGGTTTTCTTGTTATATTTGGGTGGTGGGTTTGGACTGCCTTTTGTTGTTTAGCCTGGTGTGTTGTATACTTTAGTTTAGGTTCATGATGGTTCTTGGACAGGTTGGTGTGGGTTGTATTTAGAGTATTGTGTTTTCTGGGTTTTGGTTTTGTTACTGTGTTTCCCTTGTGTGTGTTCATGTACTCCTCCTCACCTGCCCTGCTTCACCCTCGTTAGCCCTGCTCTGTGTCTTCCCCACACCTGCCCTGTATCAGTCTCGTCAGCCCTGCCCTGCTTCTTGTGTTTCCTCAGCCAATCACTCCCAGCCTGCCCTTGTGTCTCGTCACCTGTTCCCCATTCCCTGATTAGTTTAGTCTGTATTTAAGGTCTGGTTTTGAGTTGAGTCTTTATTGGATCATTCGTTTTGTTTCGTCTGCCAGTTCTGTTCAGCTCTGTTTGCCTGTTAATGACCATCCACGATTAAAGGAGATTTTTTTTTTCATCAAATCTGCATTCCGGCCTCTGCGTTTGGGTCCACTCCTGCTTCCTCAACCTGACAACACCATGTTCTACAGGGTTTAAGAGAGAGCCTCTGGAGGCCAATAAAGACCTCTTTTATAAAAGACAATGAAGAAAGAAATGTAGCCGTTTTTCACAGGTAAGGCCCTGGGGGTGTTCTTGTGTGCATGTCTTAATAAGAAAAACAGTTAGGTTTGACTCTCGGTTACAGGTTTGAGAGGTTTATCAGGGCAGTGCAAAATCTTTTTTCTGGGTGATGCAATAAAACTCATACATAAAATGAAGCGTCACATTATTTTATGCAGGACACGGAAGTCATACGCCCCAGCTGTAATCAGCTGACAGCTCACTAATTGAATCAGCTTTCTAATCAGTCACACACCAATCACAGCCCGTTCTCAAAACAAGGAGGTCCATTTATATATGACTCCCTCCTACACTGATCTCTGCTACACCAATGCTGCCACACTCACTGCTGCTGCTAGTAAAGCTTTGCCTCCACCACCCCAGCCTCCACCTTTCTAGATCAGAATCCTAACATGGCTCAAAGGCTAAACTGATATTCGATGTGTTGCTTTGGGCCCACTCTTGTATATGCATGGGGGTTTTTTGCAGGTTTTCTTGCACTCCCTGTTTTGGTTTGGCATGCTGCTTGGCTAATCCAGGGAGCATCTTAAAAACGGAGCCATCAGTGTCAAGCATTACTATTTCCATTTGTTGCAATAAATGGATAAATCTATGACAAGAGTGTTCCTGTTGATGTAGAAAATAGACAGCTAGATGGAAGTTTTATTTCTAAAAAACTGCTTTAAAAAGGAAGACAAAAAATACCTATAATATAGCATTTTCTAGCTGGTATGCTTTAGCAGGGACAACAGAGCACCAATTTGTCCGTCATTTCCTCCATTAGCTGCAGTAATGCTGGCTATTATGGGCAAGGGGGGCAAATTGGAGGGGATATGGTGCTTATGGGAGGACTAGGTGGCACCACTGCAGCAGTGGTGACATTTTGTTGTTTGTTTTGCAGGATGGAGCAAGAGGTGAGGAAGGTAGCCATATGGTGGGTATTTATCAGCCGATGGCTGCCAGAGTGATTGAATGTGAGCTGAAGGTGAAGCTGCAGACAGCTGAGTAGGAGAGCAGGGCCTGAGGCCCGGGGTCTGGTACCAGGTTGTTCATCATCTCCCTTAAAGGAAGGTCAACAGTCCAATGAATCACACTCACCACCAAACTTACAGCTTGTTCTCTGTCAGCTTTACTGCATTTCACCACAGTCTCAGTGTTCAGCTGGAACCTAATCCACTCCCTGTGTCCCAGCATGTGAATCTTTAGAAAGGATATGAAGAAATCAAGACACAAACTATTTTTAATTCTAATATTCTAAAAGGAAAGAATCACACATAACTGCTGACCTCAGGGAAGACAGCAACATTACTTGATTCAGTAATGGCTTGAACATGCACATAACAGGACAATAACTTGAACCCTATCAAATCAGAAGCATCAAACCTCATGCACTGGTGTCACTAGAACAGACACAAAACAACAACATACAACACATGTGGTTCAAATACAATAGAGCAGTTTCATAAAATTGTCAGCATGGTCAGAGGGCTACCACACATTCAGCTGAGAGCTCCAGTGGGAAACCTGCAAATCCCATAGAGCATAAAGTTTTAATGCACTTACTCCACCTACTTCACCAATCAGGACCTCCCAGAACTCACAGGAGAGGAGGCCGTCCTAAGAAAAAATCACAATAAGTTGTCAGTCAAAAAAAACCATCAGACTTCGACACATGAGACCACTGTTTGCCATTGTTCCCAACAACGTGTGTTGTCATTTTATTTAGAAGACATGTTTAGGGAGAAACATACACAAGAGGCAAAGAAGGGAGGGATACCAAACTACTGTAGAATATACAAAGAATGACAAGGGAACTCATTTGAAGAAAATTAATCCTCCATCTGTAATCAGAGCGTCCGTTAGGAGAAAAAACATGATGAACAAGTTGTCTCTGGGATCTCACAATTTGGTTCAAATTATGAAAGATACAAAATTTAATTCTCATTTTGTCTGACTCACATAATTGTTGAGAACCCCCAACGCAGTTTTGGGCATCCCAGGGGATCAGTATATGAGGTGCATCCATTTAGTGCTGCAGAGCCAGCAGTTTCACACCAACAATAGGTTGAGATGGTAGAAGTGTGACAGATTAAAGCAATGAAAATGAGCATGTGCAACACTGTCAAAGGCAGACAGATCTGCTTTTGTTGTAAAAAAAATTTTCCTTTTTCTGTGATAAATCTACACAAGACTTGGAGATGGTAATGCACCGGGTTGGTTTGCCAATAAACAAGAAATAAAAGAGGAAATCAGAATAAAAGAAAGACAAAGAAGAAGCTTAACAGAAAACATATTTCCAACCAGATGTTGTTTCTGATCATGTTAGTTGCTGATATACTGTATATGAAGTGACAAAGACTTTCAGAGAGAAATCGTTCAGATCGTGTTGAAACATGGACGTTAGCTGAGTCTATCTTCCTGTGAAGGGAAATATCCCAGAGAGCCAACACCTTGTCAGACAGAAATGAACATGACAATTGTTGCCTGTCATCCTCACTCTGTCTCCTCTATTTGTTTCACCACTCACCACTGTACAAAATCTAATAAAAGTAGGAATGTCATGAAAATATTATTCTAAAAACAGGACACATTTATATGGAGAGGCATCACTTTCATTTCAGTCCGTATGACACTATCACAGTTGCACAGAAGGCTTGTTTCATAGCAGGTGGTAAATACTGCAGCTCCCCTCCCAAGCAGCTCAGCAATCAACCCCTGAGGGTGCAACATGAAAACTCACACTTCATAAGGGTATACACACATACACACAAGATCCACTTTATCTGGCACACCTTGTTGTTTACACAAAAACATTGCTCCTCCAGATTCCTGTGTGACTAAAGCTTAAGTACAAATAATGCAGAGATAAAATGTTCGGTTACTGTTCAAGGAAACGTTGGAAGTGGCAAGACGTGCGGTTCAAGTGACCTTGAATGTGTTAGGATGGCTGATGTGCCATTTCAAGCAACGCACAAACAACCAGAAGTGGACAAAAGTGGCTTCCCTCCAGACATGCAATAAAGTTTACCGAAATTGTAGTCATTGGCAGTGCTCTGGGCTAAAATGCCTCTCTGATTAGTGGCGAAGTGGGGAAAAAGGATGACTCAAGGCTGGTCTCACACACACACACACACACACATACACACACACACAGGAGGACTAGGTATGTAAATACCAGCTCCGTACAACAATAGTGTGCAGAAGAGCATCTCCAAACAAACAACTCATCAAGGCTCAAAGTGGATCAACAGACAGCAGGAGAGTAATGCTGGCTCCCAGGTAAGAATTTGAGAATGGTACGGTGAGCACACGAGCACTAGTGCTCTACAAATGAAGAGCAGAAAAAGGCCACCTGGCCCGATAATCACAGCAGATCTTGCAAAGCTGATAGCAGGGTCATGATGTAGAGTAAACAATGTGTCCACTATCCATTTATCCACTAGCTTTGTACCAAGCGGCAACTACCACAGCTTGAGGCAGAAGCCAATACAGAAGTATCTTCAAGTGCAATATCCCTGGCTCCAATTGACTCCCATTCAAAAAGCGTCAGCTTCTCTTTAAAAATACTAAGTCACTAATTCTTTTCAACAAGTCATTATAGTCTCAAACGCTAAATTCAGGCCCACTAATAAGTTTGCTGATGGTCATTATGGAAATTATTGTTCTGTCAATAAGATTTGAAGTGGGCTTTGATGTCTGCCTGGTGGGCGTTGACTGACAGCTGTGATTGACAGTTCCCTCACCTGCTGCTCTCCCCGGCACCAGGACTCGCACTGAGTAGGACTATTGTTGCATTATTTCAATAAGTTTAATGTTGTTTGATTATGATACCTACCCTGTTAGCAAAATTTAGCTAACGTAATTAACGTTAGTCCAGGTATGCACAGTTTTCTTTCGGTTTTCTCAGTGAGCTAGCGTTCACCTTGGTCCGTGGTAGTGGGGCATGTTTCCACAGGCAACATCCTGCACTATTTATTTATAAGGTTCGGGGTGTAAATGAAAAAGATGTGGCTGACCATAAGCTGCAACTCTGGACTTCAAACCAGCTCTGGTTCAAATCATTGGGTGATGTCACACCTTGCTACGTCGATCTTTATATACAGTCTATGGTTTGAGCTGAGGAAGTGACAGAATCCAGGAGCAAAACAGGCAGTACTTGTGAATGTTGTCTTGCAGACTTATAGAGTTGAAGGAAAAGAAGAACACAGGCTGCTCCGTGTCTTTGTAGCCGTGTATAGTGTGTTTATGTGCTGGGCATCCTAAACTTCAGTGTGAGCTGCTTTGCCACTTTGTCAGAAAAATCTGACTAAAAACACAAGCAACAACTAAAAATGATTGAATTTGCTGAATCTTCATACATTAAAAAGGCTGCTCTTTCCACAGCTGGCTGTCAGGTTTTGTGCGTCGGAGGTTCCCACAGCACATGAACACACTGCAGCACTGCAGCAGCAAGTGTCAGCTACACACACGGAGCAGCCTGCAGCAAACTTTCTCAACTGAATCTGAGAAGGCGTGCAAAAACACAGGTTTGGTGCTTGAACATCATAATAAAAGATGCAAGAGTGAAGAAGAGGAAGCGGTGAATTTATCAATTTGTAGATGAGAGCCTAGAGGTACCAGGAGGAGGGAGTTAACACAAGTAAAAGGAGAAAAAAAACCTAAGTGCTAAATATGCAAGTGCCATATTCAGCTCTTTAAATGCACTGTGTTTCTCTAGATATACGTTCATTTTACTGGTACAGCAATAGTGGCTATTTGAAGTTTTGTGGCCAACATCTTCTTTTGTGAACACTTAATGGGACATAATGAGAAACAAAAACTTGAACAAAAACAATAACAATGTTCGAATGCCATGTGGCTATGCTGAAATGATTCATCAACAAAAAATTAATTTGATTGATTTTATTATTTTCAATTATTAATTTTGATAACCCTTTTTTGACCATTATTAAGCAAAAAAAATGTCAAAGTTTTGAACTTTTTGAACTTTTAGTCAGTGATTTGAAGACATCATTGTGAACTGTGGGAAACTGAGAGGGCATCTTATACTTTTTTTTGACATTATATTGAAAAAAACTATTAGATATAAACATTAATGTGGATAATGGACACTTCTTTATAAAAACAGTCTTCCCCTTCTCAAATGCATACATCTGGCATTTAATGCACCATATCACTTTACGTTGTAAGATTTTTCCATGAACATGACTTGACTCTGGTTCAGTCCCCATATCTGATCCCAAAAGAGCAGCTTTGAGATGAAATAAAATGGGATGTTAACACCAAAAAGAAAGAAATCTAGCTGGAATAGATCAGGATTCCTGTGCAGTGTTTTCAACTCTCTGCTGAATCAATGACTTGAAGAATTCAAACTGTTTTGGTGGCAAATGGATTCTATTAGGTACTAGCAAGGTGTCCTCAATAAAGAGGCTATGAAGTGTAAAATGTTTGCTGCTTTCTACCTAAATCCTAAGCTATGTTCTAGGGATCAGTGTTTTGTTCCAAAGAAAGGAAATTACTCCCCTCGCTCTGCTGGATATATGCAAAGTCTCTGTCTTGCTTTCTCTCACACTCACAATCGTTGTCAGGTTATTGATTCCCCACCTCCCATTGTGTTACATAGTGAAACTGACACCTAACTCGCAGGACAGATTATGCAGAAGTCACTGAAAATGGTACAAGAAAGTGAGGGATAACAAAAAGAGACAACTGCAAGCAACTCTCTGGTTATCAGGTAAATAAAGAATTGATTTTAAAGTTTCTTTTGTACCTCAGATTTCCTCTCCCCCTTTTCCATCTCCACACCCCTCAGATCTACTGACCAATCACTGCTCTTCATTCCGAGCTTCCAGGTGAAATCCAAGTTTGACTGAGAATTTTCCACTGTTGCTGTTTCCACAAATGTTTCTCCTTCTCTATTAGATCTTTACATCTTTTATACACCATCTCTTTTCTTGAGCCTTTTTAACAAAATTATTAATACAGGACAGGGCTGACAATTTTGATTCAAAATTCAAACCACTATTAATCACCTCTGAACATTAAATATTCTGGGCTCTACTTTTCTGAAATAAGGTGCAGACGCAAACACAAGCAAAATCTCCAGGTTCAAATGCACATGGGTGTGACAAGCACATTACTGTAATTTTGTGGAACATGGAAGAGAGGTTGAATACATTCCTAGTCGGGGGGTCAGGCGAGCTTCAGTTATGATCAATCACGTGAGCTCGTCCCATCCCCATTAAAAGCAGCAACAGGTGAAACGGGAGGAGAGGCTGAGGTCTCAGAGGATGATGTTCCATGATGCACCTGAAGTTACAAAATACAAATGCATAACAGAACAACTGTGGATTAAAAGTTAGAGTCACCTAAATCTTTATTAAAAATTATTTTCAGCATTACACATTTAAAATAAAAATAAAAGTAAAAACAGACTAACACACACACTCATACATGTTAAAAAAAAGTTGTTTTTGTTTTGACAGGAGCTTTATTACATATTTTCCAAGTTATTATGTTTATATGCCAAATTATAATGATTATATAATTGTATCTTGTTCTATAACAAAACTTTCTAGTTATACAACAGCATGTCAACTTTTGATATTGAGAGAAGTTTATAGTTTTAATAAGATAAGTCAGTGTTGACAATATAACAAGAGACATTTTATATTTTAATAAGATATGTTGATAATGGGAACAATTTGGCCAAATATGTGCTGTTTAAATGAAAATAGTCAATAATATTTACTAACCAGCTTATAAGGAGATATCAAGACAAACACATTGGGTTAAGGTCACACAATATACAGTAGATTTGGGCACTAAGCCAATCCACTGTTTCTTATGTGGTACATATTCACAGACCATGTTTTAGGCAGTGGCTTAAAGGTACTTTAAACTCAATGAGGTATAATTTAACCATAAGAGAAAATAGATGCATATTTTCAAAAACTCTATGTTCCTTTGCCAGCTAAATGTCAGATATACAGTGGATACCTTGCCATGCTGTGCATTCTTTTACTCAGTTGAATGAGCACAGAGACAGCATGCATAGTTAAGTTGCAATCAAAACGCTTGACAGCACGTACTGTACATTCACACAGGGTATGCATGCTTCCACACGTCTGTCTTTTTTTTTCACGCATGGATCGGCCAGGACCTGCATATCAGAACAGTGATGGATGCTAGAGGACATTGTATAAGAGCTTTTACATGTAAGCTCACCATTGTTTGCTAAAATAGCACACTTGCTTGAAAGCATCTAAATAGCAATGCATTTATGTATAGAAGAAGGGTGGGTGCCCAGCTGGAAAAAAGCAGTACAAAAGTAATTCAGCTATTGCATCAGACCGCTTATAAAAGCGGAGCCTTAAAATAAGCCAAGTGCATCTATAGTTCAAGAGCATGGCAGATTTAGGGGGAACATTTGAGGAGATTTATTCTAAAATGACATAAACAACTTTCAGAGAAGAAAAAAAACTGTTGGGGTGAAGGTGAATCACATTATGAGTTACTGATGAAGTTGAAGCACAATCCCTCCTCATAGCTTGGAGAATAGTAAAATGTTTCTCACAGTAAAATCATCTTTTTCTTTTTTTTAAACATGGTGTTTGGAAATGAAAACACTTAATTTCCCTCAGTTCTACTCTGTAGCAAGCCTGGGTCAGGCCTGGACAGCGTGTGCCCAAAAAGAATCATCTCCCACAGTTAATTCTGCATGTGTGGGTGGTTCTGATGATTCTCAGTTCAAGCGTTCAAATCCCTGCCTGTCTGAAATGCAGCGTGGCCTCAGGGTGTATGCCTACAACTCACCAACACACATAGAGTGGCTGTGGGAACACTGGTCATAGAGCACAGGCAGAGTGCAGAGAACTGGATCCCACCATTGAAACCAGTTTATGAAAGGAGTATGACTGCAGGTGAGATATTGCCCCCTAGTGGCTGGTTTGCCAAAAGCAGGGACTTCTAAAAGAGCTCAAGTTGAGGGACAGTGAGGCTGAAAAGCAGAGTCATTGGACATCTTAAATAAGTAATGCATTCATCTGTAGTTCATCTGGCTTTGACTGAATTACTGCTCATAAAAGAAATGTTGGCAATACAACACAAACAAAATTTCTTACAAATCGAGCAAAGTCAGAATTTGAGTCCCTCTAAAAACAGAGCAGAGAAACAGAAGGTAAGATGGTGGGCTCTTAAATATGCGTGTGCATCCAAAAAGGGAGAAAAATTGAATATATAGAGGCATACGTTGGAGGATGCAGAGGATTTTCTCCGTCTGTGCTGGTAGAGAATCTGCAGCTGTTCAAGCAGTGTGCCAAAAACTCACCAGGGTTGTCTCACTTACAGAGGCTGCTGTGCAGAATGATCCAGAGACCAGAAAATCACCAATACTGGGACAGACTGATGCACTGTGCTGATTTTTTTTAATGAAATCCTAATAATGGTTTATACATGGAATACTGTGGAATAGGTGGAATATTGTATATCCGTCACTGTATTCCTGAGATATTAAATTGAAAGCAGTATGAGGGTATATTTTCCATCTTAAAGTTTCTTCCAAACTTTCTGACTAGATTTGAAGATTTTAGTCACTGTCAGTCCCATCAGTACCGTTAGTGGCTTGGCAATCTTTAGTCTTGATTTGTTTGCACAATTAAAACATTAGAGTAAAAGGCATACAATGATAGAGCAGAATGGATAAGTGCTGTGAAGGAAGGAAGGCAAGGGGCTTATAGAAAGTCTTCTTCAATGCAAAACAATTAAATCAAATATAATTATAAACATTAGACAACAAGGCAAAGAAAAAGCAAACAAGCAAACATTAAAAACGGAACTTAAAATCAAAAAACAAAAGAAAATTGAGCAATAATAGTATCAATTTGTCAGTCTCTTTAACAGTGGAGGAACTGTTTTAAGAATAAATACCACAATATTAGAGCCCTCAAAACCTAAAATCTGTTGTTTCTAATATTATTATTTTTTTATACTAGTCTTTTTAGAGCAATACGGAAGCTTTGTATTAAATTGATCTTTTTTCTGCTTTGTTGTTGTTTGTTTGTTTGTTAAGTGACTGTAAAGTTCATCTGTGTATATGTCACTTTTTGTTTCTAAAGAGGCAAAAGCAGGAAAAAATGGAAAATGTAAATGCCAACACGCTTGTCAGATCTAATCAGAGCGCGACAACAAACCGGCTTGGTGTCGCGCAGTCCTGTAAAGCCATCCATTTTGTTGCTAAGTTACATTTCTCATCATCTGAGCGACAACAAAATTACAAGTGACAATTGTCGTGATCCCCTGGAAACTCTCAGATCAGCTGATAATTGGACGGTTTTTCACAAGCAAAGAACAAACGCCATAGTAACATCACACATAATTGCTCTGTGTCTCACGTTGAGGATTCATTAATGCCGACTGGCTCCGCTGCCACTATGTTGATGGGTTCACACAAGAACACGGTGATCACAAGAACATTTCCCATTCTATACTGGGACAAGCAACACAGACAGTAATTGGAAACACAAGGTTCTTGTAGCATCATTTGAGGTTTCATTGACAAACACAAAAACTCAGTCCAAGGACACAAACAACAAGCTGCATGACTAAGTTTATTCTGCAGCATCCTCTCATTAAAAAGTACCTGAACTTGATACAAAATAATTCACAAAAACCTTTGATAGGGGAAATTTTGAGGGTTCTTCAGTATAGCGGGCACAATTGAATAAAAATAGGTTCTTCAGAGTGCTTTAGCTCAACGACTGTTTGTGTAATGTAGCATGAATAGTACAAATTGCTACAGAGGCCTGTCTCTTATCCTCTCTGTATTCGTCTGGCGCTCTTCTGAGCAGTCAAGGTCTTTGTAAGCACATTCTCTGAGACAGTAACTGTAGAACAACCTCACTCACTCATGTCCCTTATTCATTTTCTCAACAATTCACCTTGCATTTGTCTCTAACATGCTTTTTTTTTTGTTAATCAGCAGCCACAGTGGAGCCAATTAACCTTTCTTTGTGCTCAAATACATGTTGGCCCAAGACAGGGAAGACACATTATTGTGTGAATCAAGAGGAAATGGTTTAAAACATCACGGTTTTGTGAAGAATGAGTGTGAATAACGTGTGGAGAATGTTGTTCATCTGACAGAAACATATATGAGAGACATATGGAGGTCATACGGAGAGACATGTAGGAGAGATTGAGTGGGAGACAAAGAAAGGAATTTGCTGTAATGTAGCAGCCAGGTGAGTGGTCACACTGTCATGCCTGGCATGCTGCAACAAGAGTAGATAGTGATAGATGGCTTAAATGCCCAGTTCTCTGCTGAGTGACTTCAACAGTAAGTCCTGTACAAAAAAAACACGACACATCCATCTACATTGTTTTGTTTTTTTTTGGCGGAGCACAAATGGCCATAACAAAAAGGATAAAGCTGACAGTTTCACATTTTTAATGACTTTATCTTACCAAAACATGTCGTCTATTAGAACCTATTAGAGCCCAGCGAATAGTGGATTTTTAATGCCAATACTGATAATTGACAGTTAAGAAAATCCATTAACGATAAATTGGTTGATATTCCCTTTTTAACAAACACATAACAAAAACAAACCTTTTGATAAGGAGCCCTGAATTAAATAATTGTGATCAAGCTATGTGCTGAATGGGACATTTGCTAAATCAATCTGATATAAGTGATGTTTAGAGGACAAATGAAACCCTAGAAATTACATTTTCATACTACTAATTTAATATGTTTAAAGTAATGCCGGCTGGATTATGTGTTTTATCAACATAATGAGGAAACAATGGCCATATATTGAACACAGCTGCTAAATGTTTACTGGCAATGTATTTAATTTGATTTGCTACAATATTTGCTCTTGCAATACAATATCTGTTCATACTAACTGAAGCACACAGCACTTGGTTACGGTGTAAGTACAGTGGAAAGATTGTGGTCTTAGTTAAATACTGAAAAAGTCCAAAACGAGTTGAAACACAGAACACAATGAGTTTACATCTTCAAAATTTAACCAAAACTACAAACCTTCACCAACCTGTGAGAAGTGTAAAGTGCTTTTGCTGTCCTTAACACATTTTCACCAAGAATGTAGCACATACTTCACTGAAATATCCATTGAAAAGTAAATGGCAAAATAAATTAGTATATAAAGGGAATATCTAGGACACAGGGTTGCTATTTTAACTTAAAAACATACTGTGTCTATGGTATTTCTGAATTGCAATTTCATGTTACGTATTGGCCGACACATACACTAATACCATTATATTTGTGATATGCTAAAAACATCAATGAAGACAGAGCTGCAACAACTCAACAGAAAATCAATCTGCAACTTATTTGATAATTGATTAATCATTTAGGTAATGTTTTAGCATAAATGCCAACTGTTAAATGGTTTTGGTTTTTCAAATTTAAGAATCTATTGAGTTTTGGACTTTTGGACAAAAAAAGTCCTATGGGCTAATTTGTGATGAGCATTTTTCACAGCTTTTTGATGTTTTATAGACCAAAGCGATTAATTGATTATTTGAGAAAAATAATCGGAAGATCAATCAATAATGAAAATAATTGTTAGCTGCAGCCCTCCTGAACCACACCATTGTACTTTGACACGTTCCTTCATTACTATGAACATTAACACTGTTCACTAACACTGTAGTTTATTTTGAGTTGATCCCATATTCGCCATGCTGCTGCACAAAATGTGTATTAATCCACATTTGAAAAGAGTCCCCAAAAAATGTACTGATACCTCTTATTCAAAATGAAACTACTATACTATTTGTGACACAACAAATGGGCTTAGGACTGAGTGTCACAGACAAGTAGGGAAGATGGAAAGTATTGAGAAATGGAATATAGTATTGTTGGATTTGGTCTTAATGAATATGATACATATAGAATAAAACCAGCTTTATCCTTTAAAATAAACATAAAAACATTAACTATGATAATCTGCTGTTCTGAATCACTGATTAAGACACATTTTAAGTTCCTCCAGGAAACATGCTGATGTTGCATGCTCTGTTTCAGTTATATCTTGAATTATATCAACACAGGCCCTTTCATAACATATATTTCTACATGTCAGTGCACCTGAGAGTCTGTTTTGACTGTTACTCTCTACAGAACAGGCATCAAGAGTGATCTAACAGCACAGAGGTGCTGTATATCAGAGAAAAACACAGAGCATGCACAACATAACAGCCTTCCCATAGGATCAACTGGAATTAAAATATGCGCTCACCACTGGATAAAACAGCATCCATCTCCAGTGGATGCAAATCTGCTGCTGTGAAAATATGCAGGGAAGGGAAAAACAATCCAATATGTGTGGGCTGTTAAGAATAACCTCTAATTCAGTGTTTCCTACAATATCCAAAATGTAAAATGCAAATGAAAAAGAGAGAATAATAAATGGAGCATGATAAGCAGGGGGAATTGCTGATAAAGAGAAAATTGTTACAGAGACTAATGTACTTGGAAGCTGGCCAGTTATTTTGTACACCACCATCTCATCTCTTTAGACGACCATTTGCTATTTTGATTGATGCGTGAGAGCATCGCTGGCCAGAGTTTACGCTGGTTGTTGAAGGAAAGAGGAATGGAATCTGTGAAACAGGGCAGCAGATGGACAAAGTATGATTCACGATTCCCAGCTCTTCCTGGAAACCCTGGGCTGATGGACTGCTGATGAGTGGTGGATGTTGTTGGCGGATGAGTGGAGGACAGAGAGAACCCACTGAGAGGTCAATAGTTCTGCACTGACCTGTGAAGAACTCCATTATACCTCGATCACATCTCTGACTCGCTCCCTCTTTCCAACTGGTGCAGCAAGCCAATACTGAGCAGTAACAATATCATTGTTGTCAACTGGACTAGAGTCCTGATTCAATCACAACTCTGTACAGAAATATATCACACTGTCGTCTCCTACTTTGAGCAAAGTTTGCAAAGCACTTTGGCTGCAATATAGGTTGCAATTTGATGGCATTTGATTTGCCCTTCTATTTGAACCCAAAAACATGTGTTCACCTCAAAAACACAATGCCTCAAAGTGTGGAAGATCTTTTAAAATCTACACTATTGTGAGGCTGATGTATATGATGTGTTGTAAACAAGCAGATGGCTGCCTTTTCACCTTCGATGAAACAAAAAAAAAGAGGAGAGAATATTTCTGATTGAATTCCATTACATAACACCTTTGTCTGTTGTTGAGAGGAGTGATCTGTTATTGCTGAAGCTATGCTTGTCACTGCCATTACGGCCAAACAATTACATGCCTGATTGTATTCACTTTGCCCTTACACACACCCACTGCAATTCTTTATGCTCTTACAACTGACTGAAATGTTTTGCATATGATACAGTAGCTTCAGTTTCAGTAAGTTTCATTATTCCATTTGAGTGGAGGAAGACTATAAAAATATGTAGTAAATACATGAAATGTGAAGACTAGCTTTAGTTTCCTCTGTGTTACCAGGCATGTCCTCATACTGGGGCTGTTTTTTTAGATTCTTTACTCACATAAAAATGGCAACGCCACAATATAAAAAATACTCAATCACAAGTGAAGGTCCTAGGGATTTTTACTTAAGTGAAAGTACAGAAGTATTATCAACAAAATCTACTGCAGTGTAAAATGTGTAAGTAAGTACTCACTATGCAGAGTGGCTCCTTCAGAGTGATATGTGGTAATATGGAATTATTATTACTGAAGCATTGTCAGCATGTTAATTTGACTGTCTAATAAACAAGAAAAATTAAAAGATGTACCATTAAATTGAATTACTTGTAGCCTAATGGTTATGACACATGCTGCACCACATAAAGACAATTTCCATGGTTTGATTCCAGCTGGGGACTTTTGTTGTCATCTCTCTCTACCCATGCTTCCTGTCTCTCTACACATTTGACTGTGTTATAAAAGCAAAAAATAACATTTTCATTGAATTACTAAAGTGCAATTACATTTAAATTGTAGAAAATGTGCAGAAAACATACTTATTTATTTCCTACCACTGCACTAGGGTTGTGTGATAAGATTGAAATCAATATCATTATATTAAGAATATTAAAGTTGTTATAATCAATATTATTATAATTAAAAACTATCAAATTACATGGATAATGTAAGAGGTGTCAGTTGTGGTGAATTATCAGCCAACACTGCTGCCTCCATCGGCTTTACAGAGTTTTATTGTTAGGTAGAGTGGAGCAGGTGGACCCATATGCAGGAGACATCAGACACAGAAACTGAGGAATATCTTTATTTAGGCTCGAGTGCGGACTGGACTGGACTGGACTGGACTGGACTGGACTGGACTACGCAGAGCAGAATAAACAGAGCAGACTGAACAAACTGAACTGAAAACCAGGACTTAAATACAAACTGAACTAATGAAACAAGAAGACACAGGTGGCAAGACACAAGGGCATGCTGGGAGCTGATTGGCTGTGGAAGACACAGGAAGCGCAGCAGGACTAACGAGACTGAATGCAGGGCAGGTGTGGAGGAAAGAGCAGGCTGGGGAAAGCAAGAAAAAAACACGAAATGCAATAGCTGCTCTGGGCTGAGGACAAATCAAAAACAGAACTTCATCCATGAGCCAAATAAAAGTCCACAATATAATCATGCACAATCCTCTTCATATATAAACCGTCATACTCTAAACTGTGCTGAAATAAATAAATATAACATAAAGTGCACGTCATACTGAGCAAACACAGTAAATAAACATCAGCATTACACTGCCAACCTAGGAACTTTTACCATAAGCACTAGAAACATAAATGAACCAACCATGGCCTGCATATTAATGTAACAACATAAGGAAAAACAATTGTTGCTCAGAGTTTCAGTTCACTTTTACACTTAGTTTGTATGAGAGTCAATGTAGCAAGCGACAGTATCTCAAGTGGTCCTTAAATGTAACTTGCAACCTCTTATCCGTCCTTCTCGCCCTCAGTCCAATCTTAACAAACAGGGGAAATGTCTGAGGGGATCTGGCGGACTGGTGGAGGGACATGGAGCCATACTGGGACAGAACCATAACATTTATAGCAAGGTTCAGTTCATTGTTTAGCTCTCTGGCCTGTAACTTTACTGTTTTGGTTCAGTCTCAGTGCTCTCATAGCATCTTTGTTGGCCGCAGCAGGCAGCTTTCAGAGAAAATGCTCTAAAAACCCACTGCACGCTACCTGCTCAGCACCAAACGGCAAAGAGACACAGTTAGCGACTAGCTGGTGAACATAATCAAGCATTTAACCACTAAAAAGCCAGATATTTTCTTCAGGAGTTGGTAGAGAGCAAAACCAGCTAAAAGAGAATGGATATTGGGCTTACATTCAAGTGTCCAGAAACACGACTCCAAATAAATGACTATGTTGATCCATAATTGTTTATCTGTGTTAATAACTGTTTGCTAACAAGTTCAACATATCAACTTGACTCGTAACTAGACACATTTCTTAACTAATGACTCAAACTGTATCAATTTTCTTGGAAGAAGAGTTGACATCATAATTCTGCAGGTCATTGTGACCGGTGTTTAAGGCTATGAGCCACGTGACAGCAGAGGATGTCCTGCAACAGGTATTTATCAGGGTGAAACAGAAAGTCATTGGGAGTAAGGAAATACAGAACTCATGGATCTTTTTAATATCCTTAACAACACACAAAATTCACCAGTCACCATAATTATCTCTTTCTTAGCCTTTCTGAATAGGAAATTACAAACAGTAAACTGATCCAGAGATGTCTGTACAGCTACAAGGCATGAGAAAATAGTGATTCATGGCATTATGTCTGGCTGTAGGGAGATGAGCCCATGGTAATGAATGAGCCCTAAGGAGGGCTTGGCCCCCGTCATTAATCTTATAAGACTGGGCTACAGAGAAACGCAGTGTGACTCTATTAACACAAAAGAAGACATCCATTCGGTTATGCTTTGTTGAACTCACCTAAAAAATATGCAGATTGCTTTGAAGCAATTATACGATTCCAGTATGCCATTATATGGTGCTCTAGGAACAAATGAGAAAACAAAACTACTCTAAAAAAAAAAAAAAAACATGAAAGATGGATAAGGCACAGAGGACATATCTGATTCAATTAGGATTCAGAACATTTTCTCTTGTACTAGAAGACTGAAGGAAAAAGTAATGAAAGTCTGGGCTAGAGTAAATGGTGCCACTACTGAAAATGTTTGACTAGGCATTGAGCTGTTACAGCTGCCAAAGCAATGGTGCTCATGGTTTATGTCACAAGGCGATTGATACCACCATCATTACACACCTAAGCTTCTTTTGATGAAACAGCTATCTTGGAAAATGTCTCCTTCCTGCCACACTGTGAGGGTTTTTTCAAGCTTCCCCAATCTCAGCGTGATGAGAAAACACTGACAAGACTATGACAACTTTCTTAACGCTATGAGATGAGAGCATCCAGACGTATTTTTCCCCCTCATTCGTTTTCATAGAGCAAGGCTCGAAAACTTTTGAAGACCTTCTGAGGGATTCTCGAGGTGCTGCAGAGGAGCTTTCCATTCTCAGGAAAGTCTGGATGTCTTGCATAATTCCCAATCCACTCAGCCAACTGTTATCAGTTTTTCAAATTCATTCAATTCAATTTTTCTGTCTAGGGTGCAATCCCGTGATAGGTCTCTAACTATGAACTTCTGTTAAAGCTTTCTTTTACTCATCAAGTGTTCTGATTTGATGAAATCAAAGTGTGAAGTGTTGGAAAATGTTACTTTTCAACAATATTTGAGGCTTCCTTGTGGCAATCACATGCAGCCTTAATACAGTTCTTACTTTATTCACTAGAAGCTCCACTGAAAAATGGTGTATCGTATAACTGTTAAAAAAGCTATTGTGCTTGATGAAAATTCTGCTGTAGTGACAAGTCCTTTGATGGCTGCTAGGTTCAATTTATGATATGCAGAGAGCACTATTTAATACCGCAGCTACTGTAATTTGCACACATTACATGGCTTAAAATGGCACATTTACAGTATTAATACTCCCACAATCTCACACAGTATATATTATACACTCAACAAACAGTTTAAAGTTTATGCAAGTTTATACATTTTCAGTTTTTGTTGACGTTGTCAGAAAGGTTATAATTCAACTTCTACCTCCCTCATGTATGTTAATTGGGTGGACAAAAAAAAAAGCTGAAAATGTATAAGCTAAAGTAGAATTATAGCACAGGTGTTGTGTTGGATTGCATCAGAGTCTTCCAAGTAGTGCCTACATGTCCTAACTCATATATCCACCTCATTATTGATATTGTACAATTGATCATCATTTTTGTCCACAATTGCCTTTCAAAGTATTTGTAATTGCCTCTCTATACAGAGAATAACTGAAACGTGTAGCTTGTAATATACTGGTATTTACTCAGTATATAGGATGAAAATCGATGTATAAAAAATAGTGTCTGTCAAATGGCACTAAGACGATTCTTAAGACTGATTAGGAATGTGGAATATTTTCTAGCAGTTGTACGACAGGTAACATTTGTGCTCTATGTAGTATGGCTGGTGAAAATAATGATTCTACTTGGACTCCGGCCCAGATTTCTGGCTGACCAAACTAATATATTCAATGTCTGTGTTTATGTGAATGATACTGCTGGACAGAAATCTCCAACACATTCGTTGATATTCTGAAAGGCATGTGTTAATCCTAGTAAGCACAGAGTGTCTGATGCACTGAGACATCAACAGCGTTAGTCAACATTTTGTTTTCTTCAATAAATCCCTTGATCATTTTTCAGTAATTACCGTTTCACTACACTGGATAATTGCTTGAGTTTAATTCATTTCTAAGTATTCCGGCTTCAGTGCCTTCAGTTTTCATTTTTCCCCTCACTAGAGCTACAGTGCATCTGTCACTAGGTTTGTTTTAGTCCACTTGGTCTGCACCGGGGACTGACAGAGAATTAGGGTAGAGAGAGACGAGCTCGGGTGGAAATTGGTATGTTCATCTTTTCAGAGGATGCCTCAGTGAAAGGTGCTCTCTGGGGAATTAATCACCCCAGTGTTTGAGCATCTTACCTGTTTAATAACCAATTTAATCACTTCCTCCCAAGGTTCAACACTCCTAAAAAGATACGAGCGGTTGATTTTTATTAACACACAGTGCTTCCATTAAAGGCCAATTAGGAGCCATGAATCAGTTGTGTGTTTGTGTGCTGTAATTCATTTGTAGTAAACAAAATGAGATTGGGCTATTGAGAGCGACTCAACATAGCTTTACCCAGATTAGCAGCATTATTTATAACAATTATGTAAGAATAAGCCGCCGCTGCTGCTGCACTCTCATATGTTATACATCAATGAAACATCATTAAAATCGGTCATCTTGCATATCCACATTTCTTCAGTTGCTGTGTATGCCTCACAAACTATTTATCCTCAAGTGACTTGAAAGGCTTAACATTCAAACCAGGAACCACATTTTAAAAAAGAGCCCTTCTCAAGGTCGATGGCGCACTTACAACAAGCCTAATTGAGAATTTGATCTAGTCGCTCTAGGGGGTGGACAACGTGCTGCCGTGAATGTTAAAGATGAGCTATCAGGATTTGATCAGAAGTAATCAAAATGCTGGCCTACTTTTAGGTCACTTCCTTCTTTACCACCACACTGTGCAGCAGACATGCCTTTCTGCAGTATTTGTATTCTACACAACTGCCAGACTTTCTTAAGCACAGCGAACAACCAGACAGCTCCTGTTATATCAGCAGGGATGGATACATATCACAAAATAGATTTTCAGACATCTGGACAGTGGAGAAATAGTAGATTGCAACATATGTGTGATGAAAGTAGGCTGCTCTGCTCCTCAGAGCCCAGTGGGAGTATTGGCATGCTATGATATGTGACAGCTAATTAAATTAATGGAGTTATTATTTACACTGAATTCACTCACTTAGACTTTGTTTAAATGCATCTAATAAAAAAAACAAACTATAAACAATCCCACTTTTTGTTTTATTTTATGGTATTTTATCAACCATCTCACAATGAATGAAGGAAAAAGTAACTTAATCGAACACATACCAAGAAAACACATCCATGGCACGCACAGTAGTTTTTCTATTTATCATAGTGCTATGATTCAACATTCATCTCACAATCAGACATGCCTCAAATTTGAACAGTCTGACACAGATTGCGACCAAGATTATATTAGACCCATCTAGCACAGTGTGACATGCAATAAAGGTACACGATTGTTGTTGACACACAGTCTAAAGCAGGTATAACATTTACCATCTCCCCATCTCAGTTTAGTGTGGTAACATTCTAACAGTTTTCATTTTGCAGGTATTTGGTCATAAACCAAAGTATTGGACAAATTATAAATGTTACCTTATGATGGTTAAGATAAGATGTTAAGTTAAAAGATTAAAGTCATTACAATTCATCCTAAGGGGAACATGAATGTCTGCACCAAATTTTATGGCAATCTATGCATTACTTGTCAAGACATTTCACTCAAAACCATAAATGTCAACCTCATGGTGGCGCAAGAGAAAGTCAGGGGATCACCAACGCCAATAGGATCTACCCTCTGGGGACCATGAATGTTTTTAAAAAATGTCACGGCAATCCATCAAGTAGTTGTTGAGCCATTTCAGTCTAAACACTGTAAATAGTGCCATCCCTAAAGTCGCTCCATGTGGCTAACGATATGTGGCACCATTTATGAAAACACATTTATGATGAAATGAAAGCATCTAGAGTAGTGCTTGGAGAGAAAAACAGTCACATTTAAAGCAATCATATACTTTTAAATGTTTTTCCATTTAAGCACACAAAGAAAAAGCAGATATAATGAAAACTAAGTACAGTAATTCTTTCTTCATAATGCTATGTTACAGCCATGCTCTGCAAGATTTCACTTACAGAATCATACTTGTATTATAAGGGCTGTAAGAGGGCAATAATACTGCAGCATAAAGCTGAAAGGCAGCTTGTTTTCAGGCAAACAAACTATTTGCAGAGAATAACGCTGCTCTGCTCTGATTAAAGGCAGACACCATTGAATCTTTCATTGAAACTTCAAAATGAACTTGTGTTGTGAGTGGCTTTGATGTAACTTGCCATGGTGCCTTGTTTGACAGGCAGCAGTCACACAGAGACGAAAACACCCTAAAGTTGAGCAGGCGAAATGTGCCCCCCTTCTACAAGCTGGCAGAGTGGTAATGATTAGCTCTCTAGCAGGATTCTCCTAAGGCAAGTGATTACGACACGCTCTGCAAACTATGACACCTCTTACCTGGAGCCCAAACAAAAAGAGCATCCCAAAGTATTTCTAGAGCGCTGCTAAGAAGAGTTTGAGCTGGAATGTTGTTTTTGCCCTCTCCCTGCAAGAGTTTGTGGTTATTATTCTGGTTGAGGACTTGGGGGGAAATTGGTTTTGCTAATGAAAATTACTTCCTGCGAAAACAAATGAACTGTAAATGCCAGCCACAAAGAGTTGCATACCTGTTTTCTATTTTTTTCTGCTGGGTACTCGAGCTGGATGAGAGCTGTTGAGCTGAGTATGAATCATTTTTCCTCAGTGTTTCGCTCTGTTTTGCCCCTTACCCGGGTTGTGAGCAGCGCTAAGCCTCCACGAGAGGAATAACCTGAAATGGAGGAACACTTCAATGTTGCCCTTTCCTCCTCTCCTCCACGAGTGATTATACAATTGATTTTTTTCCCCACCAGTGGGTCCTGCTATAGGAGCAGTAATAACAATTTATCTTGGCTCCTTGTTCCATTACAGCAGAGCTGCAGTGAAACCAGAGGAAAAGTGCTGTGTTTTATGATTTATGGAGGCTATTTGACCTGTGCTTATTAGAGGGATCTACCGAACGTGATGCAGACTTCGGAAATAGACTATGAGCTTTGCTCTGTGATGGGTGTGAACGTGGCTTCCAGAGAAGATGGAATGGGTGTCCCAGCTGATTGAAAAACAAACATGAGCTAGTCTGAGCAGTGATGTTTAAATATATATCAGGTTTGCTGTCACATTCCCATATCGTATTTGTTATGTGTACACACCGCCTGATTTCTACTAATTTAGAAGTCAATAAGAAGAAAAATTTAATCTGAATCCTTCTCACTGTCATTCCCCAAATGAATATAGGTTTTACATACATTGTGTGGTGTACTTTGGCATGAATGGAGATAAGTAGGTGAGTGATAAGTGAGATGCTTATCGTTATATGTCCTTATCCTAGCCCTAGTTTTTGTTAGAGTGATGCCCAAAGGAAACTGCTGTGGCTCTTAGGGGCCTCTGGTTATTCCTCATTGATTGGCATTTATGGAGCCGTTTAAGCATGGCGGCTACCTCCCAGCCTCCCTCCACCAAATCTGGGTCTCTCTCCTGTGGCTAGTGATAATATTTACTGCTGACCTTATCTTCTCTCCCCCACATCTCCTCTCCACCAGTGAACAGGGAGCATGTTAATGTCTGACACAGCTCTACATGTAGCATGCTAATCCATCTGTGGCAAGGCTGATTAAAGGTGAATATCGGTGGGCTGGTAAACACAGACGTGCCCCAGGCAGCTTCACCGATGACTACATCTGCACAGGACCATGTAAACGGTTACACTTCAGCCAGCATATAATATTACAGATCTTGGGGCCAGATGAATAAATAAAGGGTCCCCACTTAATAGCAGCAAACAAGGTGCAAACTTTTATTGTCAAGTATGTAAACCACAGAACTCTCATATTTACATGAGTTGTTTGGCATGAGCAAACCTTGTGGCCGAACCCCACATCTACCCCACATCCGTTTAAAATTATTGAAGTATCTCTATTTTCCTTTTTTAGAATGTAATTTTCACAATCAACACATCTATTGCGGATAAAAGAAGAAAAACAGTGAAATCAAGATCACAAATATTTATAGTTGAATTAACTGAGGTAAAAAGCTAAAGTTGATGTTTGAGGCTGAAAGTGCTACATTTATCACAAAATATTACGATCTTACATATGAATAACAGTGTATAAATGTTTGTATATGCTAGCCATAATTGCTACAGAAGGTTACTGGGTCCAAATAAAAGTGTAAAGGTTTTTATTACAGTAACAGAAGCCCAAGGCAAAATAAAGTCCACTTTTATTACATTACATTATTATTTAATGTTGCCATGGACTCAAATCTCCTTGCTGTCAAAGACTCATACCTAAATAAGTCAAATGCCTGCAGCTGTACATATATGGAGAGGTAAACACATCTCCCAGTTCTGTACCTTGCACAGAGAGATGTGAATGCATCTCCATCTAGGAATTTGGACCCACAGATATTAAAATGCACTTTCATTATTGTAGCACTCAGCTGAAAGTACCTCCACTTTTAGGAGATAAATGTTTATGTGTGGGGGAAAATGTGGATAGATGTAGTATAAGCCTTACTTTCATGATAATTGGATTCTTTTTTTTAGAGAAGTGCTATATCTCTGTCTAGTAAAACCCTGTATGTGCTCCAGAGCACCCATAGGATCCTTTACATGCTGTTACAAATGTCTCCTTCAGCTGACAAAGATAGAATATGTGCTGCCTTCAGCTGATCGATAGTGGACCACCTGAGAGTTGTGCCCTTTCTCTATTTGTAGAGTTGTCACCATTAGCTGGACGAGGAGCACACAGTTGAGAAAAAAAAAAAAGATAATGTTGGTGGACAAGCTGCACAAAATACCTTTGAAAACAACAGTAAAAAGCAAAGGTGAAAACTGTGAACAATTCTGTGAAAATGATGGTTTACTTTATAAATATCATCAGAAGCAATTGTTATCTCTGTAGTGGCAGGAGGGAGAGCACAGAGCTCCACTGCCGTCATATCAGGTGTACTTCTCTTCTCAGACAAGCCATGGGGTAGCTAGACAAGAGAACCACAGTCTTACTCAGCTAGACTACTGATGAATTTGAGGAGTTGTATGCCATTATCCATGACTAGTTTGGGCTTAATGCGATCATCTTCCCTAACCAAACATAATACATTGCATGGAAGAAATGAGAAAACTTTGACAAGCATGCAACAATAAGGAAACACCACGGCCAGGAGCTGAACCTGCAAGCAAAGCTTTTGAATTATGCAGAAAATGAGGTTAATATTGTATCTTAAACACTGCATGTAATTGACAGTGACCTTGTTTCTGTCATGTAAGCAATGTAAACATAACATTCACCACTGACACGATTCAGGCTAAATTAATAAAGTATGCATGCTTAAATAGTAATCCTGCAAGACATTTGCACTCATAATAAAATCTTTTTTCTCTACTGAGTTTGCAAGTACTCTGTCAAGGGTAATTTTATTCATTTTACATTCAAGGGCAAAAGATTTTGACAGTGATACAATCTTTAGTTAAATTAGGGTTTTTTAGTTTTGGTTTTATTTAAAATTTTAAAAAAAATCCATGTGTTTATTTTTAATATTAAAACTTGTAAAAGTGAGTTGAAAATCAAATTTAAAAGAAGAATTAAACATATGATTTGCAGTCATTGTTTTGATTTAAACTTCTTTAGACAGACTCTGGTGCATAAACTCATCTGTATGCTCTCCCCATTTTTAATTAAATTCAATTAAATATATTTTCTGTCCTATAAGAGAACCTTGTTTATTGTTAAATACATTGTTCAGCATCATCTTTCAGCAATTAGGGCTACAACTAACAATTACTTCAATTATTGAAAAGTTGAATAATTTTCTTAATTAACTTATAAATCATTTGGTCTATAAAATATTGGAAAATGGTAAATGCACATTACATTGGTGATGTCATCAAATAGCTTTTGTCCTATGAACCATCCAAAACCCAAAGATATACAGTTTACAATCACATAAGACAAAGAAAACAAATCCTCACTGCTTCTGCTTTCACTGATGGAATGAACGGCTGTCATCACATGTTTGGCCCCTGTTCAACAAAAGGCTTTAATGTACACCATATACCATAAAGCTCTCCTATTCATCAGCTTTTTATTCCATTATCATCCAAAAGATAGTTGAAAATTGTAATTTTTCATTTCTGTAGATAAGCACACATCAGAGACATGAGAGAGAAGTATTGTATTTAATTTTATTTTTATGTCATGGACACTGCACATTTATCAACATTAGAATGTAAATGTGCCAGAGTTAACTAATATTCACTCATTTTTATCTGCAGTCCTTCTCCAGAATATTAAAATGGTTCAACCTCCAAAGATGAAGAGTCTCACATATTAATTGGAGCTATAGCTGAATTGTCTATTGAGCATGAGATTAAGATATGAACACAGTGTTTCTCTCCAAGGCATGTTAAGCAGCATAAGGAAGCTTCACTTTGTAATTAAACTGGTTTAACTTTCTTAAGTTATACTTCTTTATTCCCCATGTGGAATTAAGGTTGAACTGAAATTACAATAAAACTGTGTTTGTGTACTTATTTGGTCAAAATTGTGATTAGCAAATAAAAACAATTCATAGTATTACTTACTTTCCAACAACCCCAGGCAGTTAAGTATCTGGATGGGGTGATGTTGTTGCACTGTAACAGAGTGCTGTGGTTACAAGACTACCCATTGCTATGAGTTTTGTCTGGTCATCATATCTGGACCAACGAAAGAGAGACAGCTAAGGCTCAGATCAAAAACAGCTCTATGTTGAAACAATGCAAGATGCTGCATTTGTTGGGGCGCGTTGTTCGCTGGACCAGCCACAGACCAGCCCTATAACCCCAAATGTCTGTCCATCACTGACTCACTGACTCACTGAGTGATGAAGTTATACCATTGGACGGCCAGCCTAGTGTTGGAGTTTCTCCACTGGCTGTTGCTCTTTAAAAATGAATTGGTGCGAATGTTTCTATTACGTCACATTGCATTGCAGCAAAAGTTGAACCAGCCTCAACTTTTTTGGCAGGCGTCCCTGTGTTGTGTTTGCTGGAGCTCTCTGAGTTGGCTCAACTGCTGCATCAATGCACTGCCCCCATTCAAATGAATGAGTGGGCTGAGTTAATGTTGGTCTGAACGCCACCTAACACTTATTAGACCTGTTCCTTTCCATAATGTGGGACAAGCAATGAGTATGCAGGTGTTGAAAATGCCATGAATGAAAAGTAAAGTCTGTTGGTAATCAGTGCCAACATTAGCAAGCTAGGATAACTAGCTTCCACTCTCTGGCTGAAGGCTAGTTAGCCTATCTTACTAGTGTCCAATTTCTTTGTGGAATACAAGACTCACAGCACAATACGTCCAATGTTATGAAGGGACAGATATATTAAAACAGTTGATAGCTAGTACTGTGTGGGCTTGTTTAAAAAGGGGGAAAATGTCTTGTATCAACGTTCATAGGATAAACAGTATGACATTCTGAGGTCAGTCGTGCACCACAGAAGTTGACAGTGTGTCTCCTGGCAACACTGGCTCTCAGATAGCAAAGGAAACTCCCACCTGCAGACTTGAAGCTTAAAACACTGTTTCCGCAAATATGTCCACAATCTGTTTTATCCACTTTTGAAAATTTTAAGAAAATGCAGTATCATTAGAGTGTATATTTCATGCCACAAAAAGTGAGGAGAATTCCATTTTCTGTTTGACTTAAGGTAAAAATGTATAGTGTCTTTGGAATAAATAAGATGTTTCTTCATGAAGGTGACTTTGTGGCTGTCCATCTTTCAATATGCAAAAACTATGAGCCTGTAAAACTGTACTTTTAGCTTCCCCTCTACTATGTGCTCTCCATTAATCTAAAAGCAGCCACCCTCCAGATACCAGCTGGCATCTGGAACATGCCCTTCTGTTAGTATTGGCAACCAAACCAGCAGGCTTTTGCTGTTAATTAGCCTCTCTACCACTAGGCCAGTGAGCAGCATCCATTGAACAGCATTTACGCACTCAGCAACAGATCACACTGGTCCATTTTCATTTTATATTTAAGACCCTCACATGCCACACACTTGCATGTCAAAAGATGGCCACTGTTGTGTGAAAGTGTGTTGCATGCTTCATCTTCGTCATTAGTTAACTTCATTTAGGGCCTACAATTTCTATATAAATATTGTGCAGACCAAAAGATTTGAGCTGTTTTTGTCTTAATTTGGTAATCTGGGGCTGTAATCTGGCAATGTCTTGGAAGTGACTTCTCACAATAGATCACTATGAAGTCTCTCTTCAACAGGGATGCAAACAGGGGTAAAAAAGGTGAGAACACTGCATGGATAGAGAAAACCTGCCACAACTAGTAATGATATACGGGGGCATTGCTCCCCTAGGAGAACATTTTGAAAGATTTGCCTTACAAGCTCATTTCTAGTTACTTTTAAGTATATTTGCATCTGCCTGAAAACTAATTCTAACAGCCATTATGGGGTAAAACAGCCCTACATAAAACACATAAAAGGAATCAATAATCAACACACTGATCTGCAGCTCAATGCAGCGCTTGATTTTCCAGCCCATAGCATCAAGCCACTTTGGTTCATGTGTAAAAAAAGAGTATCCTGCTCTACATCTGCATTTAAACTGTAAGAACTCAAAAATGCAAATGTGTTTTGGCAGCTGTAGATGAAAAATATCAGCTTCAAATGGTCACCCACCCACCCATTCAACCATCCATCTGTCTCCCTAACAGACATATAGGGCTGAAAATCAATATTGGCAAAAAAAAAATTCTGTTGGTTTTTACAATATACAATACATGTAATCTAAAAAGGTCATCACCCTTATTTCATCAGATAAAGTATATGCATCTGCTAACTTCTATAGCTCTTAATGGAAAGAAGGAGCAGTTTTTAATAACATTATCTCTTTTAGAAAACAGGAGATGTAGCCTAGCTCTATTTCCTCCAGAAATTCTTCTTTTTGATGATTTCTTTCATCTTCCTCATTTTAAAATAAGATTCCACACAAAACACTTTATATTGTCATTTCTTGATTAATCGATTAATCATTTGTCTACAAAATGTCAGTAAATATTAATAAAAAGCTTGTTATAATTTCTCACAGTCAAAGATGATGTCTGACCAACAGTCCAAAACCCCAAAATATTCATTTTGCTACAATGTATGTCAAAGAAAATCATCTATTTTTCTCATTGGAGAAGCTGAAACCAGCAAATTTCTGGCATTTTTGCTTTTAAAAAAAGTTTTATTTGATTATAAAAATAGTTGCAACTTATATTTGGTCGATTGACTAATGGATTAAGTGAATAATCATTGAAGCTCTAATTGTTAGGAGTGGGTGAAAAAAAATCGATTCACATAAGAATCTTTATTCTTATATCCTACGACTCTAAATCAATTCACAAATGTCAAAAATCTTTTTTCTAAATGTTAGTTAATAAGCATATCAGAAATGTATTATGGCTCTTAACCATTCAGTGCTTTATAAATCAACAGCAGTATTTTAAAGTCAATTCTTTGACAGACAGGAAGCCAGTTTAAAGATCTGAGAACTGGAGTGATTTGATCCACTTTCTTGGTCTCAGTGAGGACTTGAGCAACAGCGTTCTGAATCAACTGCAACTGTCTGATCGATTTATTAGGGAGACCTGTGAAGACACCATTACAGTAGTCGAGTCTACTGAAGATAAATGCATGGACAAGTTTTTCCAAATCCTGCTGAGACATAAGTCCTTTGATCCTTGATATATTCTTAAGGTGATAGTAGGCTGACTTTGTAATTATCTTAATGTGGCTGTTGAAATTCAGGTCTGAGTCCATGACTACACCAAGAATTCTGGCTTGGTTTGTGGTTTTAAACATTATCGATTTAAGTTGAGCGCTGACTTTTAGTCGTTTTTCCTTGGCTCCAAAAACAATTACTTCAGTTTTGTCTTTGTTTAATTGAAGAAAATAAATTGTCCAACAGCTTTTATTTCCTATTATTGATTACTGTATGGTGATATCATATACCAGAACACCTCTGAAACACATCTTCATCTTATGACTGTAGTTTACAATAATATTTGTAGATTTGTCCTGAGGTGTCCTTATCACATGCATCATTGTTTCATGTATGATACAGTTAACTGGCTACCACTTCACCCTAGGAGCTCTTTGCTCTTTGTTTTCAAATGCATTTACTTTAACTATCCTTTATACTTAAAACAGCTTTTAGTTCCATTCAGATCACCATGTCCACTTAGACTAACTCCACAACCTTTTTTATTGTGCCCAGAATTTTTAGAGAAACCGGGTAAGTTGCTTTTAAGTTTAAAGGACCATCCGACTGGAATAATCAGCCCGACTCATTCAGATTGATTACATCTTTCCATTACTTCAAGACTTCTTTGCTTGTTCATCTTAAATCTACTTGTTCTTGTTATTGATTGTATTTACCTTCGTTTTTACATGATGCTATTTGGTCTATTCATTTATTTTATTTCTCGTTCATTTTCTGTACAGATGACAGAGATGACAACAGATGTAGTAGGTGTGGTTTAGGATGGCTTGAGAGCCTTTATGTGTATGTCCTTGTTGATATTACAATACTATGTTTGTGTTTGTGTTTATGTTTTGTGTCATTGGATTGTTTTATGTATTTATTTATTTGTTTGTTTGCTTGTTTGTTAAATATTTGTTAACTTCCATGTTTTGTGCCTGAGGACCCCCTTGAAAATGAGATGGTGCATCTCAAGGGGTTTATTCTCTAATTAAATTTTGAGATAAAACCATCAGATGCCAATATCTTCTTCCTTAGTTTGGGAGTGTAGGAAAGGGAGCAGCACATTAGCATAAATCAGGATTACTCTGCATGACTGTCACTTCAAAGATAATCAAACAAATTAGAAAAATTCTTCAAGTGTTCACGAATGTTGGAATGAGTCACAGATAATCCACTTTTATTTTATTTATTTATTTGTTTTTTCGCCAGTCAAGAGCATCTCGCCTCTCACGTGCTTATGCAACTAAGATCAGGGTGCTGATATAGGACAGCAGCTGCAAGACGCACAAGGACAGGAAAAAAATATGCTCACTGGCCACTTTATTAGGTACACCTGTGCAACCTAATGCAATCCAATACAACAGCTCTGCCATAAATTCACTTCACATTCAAATGCCAGAAAGGAGATAATTCTACTTTATGTTTATTATTAAGGTCATGGTGTGTGGTGCTTGTGTACTGGAGTGCATCATATTGAAAACACACTATGACCTCAATAATAAACATAAAGTAGAATTATCTCCTTTCTGACAATGTCAACAAAAACTGAAAATGTGAAAGCTTCTTAAATGCAGAATTTATGGCAGAGCTGTTGGATTGGATTCCATTAGATTGCACAGGTATTCCTAATGAAGTGGCTGGTGAGTGTATAATGAAGAGGGAGCAACAGGGGACAAAGCAAGAAATACAGATAAAAGTCTAGACAAGGTAATAGATATGAGGAAAAGCCAATAATTAATACACTTCCACTGCTCAGTGATCATTATTAGCACCTTCAGATAGACCTCAGACAGTGAGTCGGTTTCTTCAGACTAACTGAAGGTGAAGAAGGGGGCAGTGCCAGACATCTTGTCCTAATTGTGTTTGCTCCTTGATCAGTAAAGCTCAACTGGTCAAGTAAAAAGTCAAACACTACACCACTAGTGTGCAAACACTACATTTTCTACTCTTTAGAGATACTTGAACTCATGCTGAGACAATTAGTTAATTTAAAATATTAGTTGAGTGAAAAACTTTAACCAACAGCCAAATATAACATTTTCATGTCATTTACAATAATACAAAACAGAAACAACAACAAATCCTCACATCTGAGAAACCAGAACAAGCAAATGTTTGGCAAATGTCCTTGAAAAAAATTATATAAAACAATTAATTGGTTATTAAAATTATTGGCAGTTAATTTCCTGTGAATTGATTAATTGACACTAACCCTAATTGTTTCAGGACTACATAAAGGTAATTTATCAAAAAAAGAAAGTGTGTTTTTGCTGTTTTATATCATTGTAACATTAACATTTTCAGTTTTTGAGCTGTTGGTTGGACAAACAAGCTATTTGAAGTCCTTGGACCTTTGAAATTGTGATGTTTTGGGGAGGGGTTTGTTTTTTTGTTTTTTACTTTTTTCCAGATATTTTATAGACCAATTAACCAGTTAATCAGTAATTTATTGATAATGAAAAAAATCATTAGTTGCAGCTCTCACTTGAACTAAAGAGAACTAATCCATCACATGCAGTGGTATTCTGAAGATCAGAGAGCTTATGAAATGTTGGTTTCCATTAACATTTCTTGCTGGGAATAACTGGGCGGGAGAAGTTATTGCTTATCCTTTAATCAATATGAGTTAACTGCGTGCCCTATTGGCCCATTGAAGCTGCTGACTACTGTACAACACAGAATTGCTGAGAGTTTTTGCAGGCTGGTGCACATGCACATGTGAGATGAACAGTTTAATCTTCTGTTACAAATTCCCCAGACTATTACTGTAGTCAACTTGCCTGGTCAAATGTTTACTGTATATGAACATGAAGAACTAAAACTTCCAACCCCCAACACTGTAAACTAATGACATCATATCTTAGAGCCCAGGGCCTCATCAAGCAGCCATAAAGTTTAATAAAGCACACTGAAATGTGATTTTCACATGGTGCCATTCATTTCCATAAGCCCTGCCTTTACTACCCTCCCGTATCGCCTCAGTGTCTCAGTGGGGTTGTAGAAAATGGGGCTCATGCAGGAGCGGAACACTTTCACAGCTCGGTTTTCATTTAGTGTCATTAGAAATTCAATTCCCAGCAAATGACTTTTTTAGAATTTCACAGCAGTCCCTTAAGATGTTCTTGCATGACCTACTTTTGTCTCAAGCAGTGCAGGCTTCTCTGTACCGCCACAGTTCAAAATGTACATGCATATTCCTAAACTGCTCATTCTGAGTCTCAGTGTTCTTTCTAAATGTGGGTTTTTTAGGGTGCTTGTTCAGACTGCCAGGGTCACTGCAGGGGAAACTGGTCATTTGCTTTCAAACTCCCATGGTGATTCACGAGTAATGGAGCAGCTGGCTTATACATATAGTAATCGAGTCTGCAACCTATGTGACTGTGTCAAATATACCTCCATGGCTAGACATGGAAAGATAATATTACTAGTGACATGGCTACCCTAGGAAACAGTGCATTTTTTTTACCCTGGAATCCAGTTTATATACTTATTCCACTGTGATTTTGTATTTCTCAGAAAAAGCCCTAATCCTCCAAACACAGAGGTTGATTCATCGAGAGATCACAGGGTGATTTTCACCAGTGTATCAGCATAAATTCCTCTCTGGTTCTGTTGATTGCTCACTTCAGGTGCAAACACACTGTATATCAACAGCTAAGCATGCAAGATTATGTACTGTGATCTGCCCATCTGTTAAAAGGCAGATGACAAAAAGATCTGTTTCAGCTCCCCCTCGTAGTTAAGTAGGAAGTGGGTACACAGCTGACACTTGTAACTTTAAGCGTGAAATGAACACACTCACTTTTCTGTCTGTGCAAACAAGGCTTAATAAAGGTGATGGGTTATAAATCTGGTGATCCACCTTTTTCAATTTCCTGCTTCACTGAGCATCCTATGGAAGCAAGGGACCACCTATTCCCAGGAAATACCCCTACAAAGTGACATCACATGCATGGTAGAAATAGTGATGGAGTCTACATGTGTGTAGAAATAGTGATTTCACACTTGGGGATTTGAGACACTGACCAAAAGCAAATCAAATCATGTTGAAAAAGCAGATATGGGCCATCAGGTAAGAGAAAGTTGTCTGGTAGGACCCCAGAGAAAAGATCAGACTTGCGAACATTAAGTGAATGATGATTCTAGTAGAAATCGCTGTATTCAGGTCAATGACACTGTTACCCTGTGAAAGTTTAGCCCTAATGGAGCTAATGAATGCTCCACCATTGAATTTATGAAGCGTACATCCTTGAAATGAAGTTCAGTGCCCCCAAGTTGATCTTAAACATCATCAGTTGTGAGCCTGCTGGCTCTGACAGGTGGTCCTGTGTTGGGGAGAAGGTGACCCCCCTCCTGCTTTCCCCCCGCTTCCCTCAATGCTGTCAGTCACAGTGACAAAGGTGACATTAGGAGCAGATCCTGCCATGATGGAAAGGGCATCTGCACAGCATGTACATCTTTTAATAGCCTCTACCCAGATCAGACAGGCAGATAGAGACACGCAAATTTATCCACTTTTGAGTGAGTACACATACGGTCAGATACAGGGTCCTCTCTGGTCTGACAACACACACACTACACACACCAGTAATTTATGAGTACAAGGTGCTCTCCTGAGAAAAGGGGACAAATAGTTTGTACTTGATGAGCAGAAGTGATAAAAAAAATACCACAGGTGCCAGACTGCAGTGTCCTCAAATCAGTTTTTGTGACTTACAGGATAATTCTGGTTTAACTTGAACCTTATTTTTGTAGTTTTCGCTACCATTTCTATCAGTAATAATAATGTTGCAGTCACCGAAGTAATTGATGAGATCTGGGAACACATCATCCATAGGGCTGTAACTAAATGTTCTTGTTTAATTGGTGAATTGCTTCGTCTATACTATTTTGAGTTAAATGCTAATGTCAGCATGCTAACATGCTCACAATGACCATGTTAACATGCTGATGTTAACAAGTTTAATGTTCACCATTTTAGTTCAGCATGTGAGCATAGTAACAGCACTTGATAATTAGCACTAAACACAAAGTACAGATGAGGCTGATACAATTCATCAATAGTGGGGACATGAATGTGTGTACCAAATTTCACATCAACCCAGCAAAAAGCTGGGGAGACACATTTCACTTGAAAGCACAGTTCATGTCAATCTCATGTTGATGCAAGAGGGAAGTCAGGGAATCACCAAAGTCATTTGGACACGTCATCCGGGGACCATGAATGTTATGGAGAGCCATTTCATTCAAAACCCCCCTAAACTGCACAACTGGATTGTGCACAGTGGACATTGTGCACAATCCAGTTGACCGCTCAGAGTGACCCAATTGGACATCGTGAGCTACACAGCTGGATAGCGCCGATTCGACAGAAATTCAATCGCATCTCTTACTGTAAAAAATAAACAGGATGAGAAAGTAAGAAAATAAACTTTGGAAAGAAGCTAACATCTAAGGCGGAGGAAATTGGTATTATTAATATTAATGTGTGCCCTCCAGTCTGTTGGTCAGTTGTACTATCATGGCTATTTCCAGAAACTGAAGTTGATATATGTTTACTTAACAAAATAAAGAAATCAGGAGATATAGTCGAGAAAGTTAAGTCAACAAGAATGGAGTTCACATTTACATATTTATACCGATGGATCAACTGATCCAGAGAGTGGGAAAGTGGCAAATGGAGTAACCATTCCTGAATTAAGAATAAAAGCGGACATGGAATTTCACATCAGATGTCAGTATTCACAGCAGAGATGCTGGCAATATTATGGGCACTTCGGTGGGTAGAGGACAACAAACCAGACAACTCAGTCATATGCAGTGATTCAGCAGCAGCTTTAACTACAATAAGAGAAATCAAATCCAAGTCCAGACCTGATATATTGACAGAGATTTATCAAACATTATACAGAATTCACAAGGCAGGGTGTGAGGTGGGTTTTATTTGGGTACCAGCACACATGGGTGTGGAGGGAAACGAGGAAGCAGATTACTTGGCAAAGAATGCTGCTCATGAGGATAGAGTAGAAATTGCCCTACAATATGGACTGTCAGAATACACTGCAATCATAAACAAATCAATCAAAGAAATGTGGCAGAATACATGGGGAAAAGAAAATAAGGGGAGGTCTTATTTTACAATACAGAAAAGACTGGAAAAAGCAATTTTGCCTGCAAAAGAAAAGATTCAGTTGTCATAACCAGGTTGAGGCTTGGGCATTGTGGACTCAGGAGTGGGCTGGCTGTGATTGGGAAACACCCAGATGGCAAATATGAGTGTGGAGACTCAGAGACAGTAAGACACATCCTCATCTAGTGCAAGAATTACTCACTTCATAGGAGGAAGCTGTTCAGAGACCTGGGAGCAGCTGGAGAAACTGTTTTTGCTCTGTGCACTTTACTCAACCTGGATAATTGGACTTAAATGAAAAAGCTGATGGAATATTTGTACAGTATTGGACTATATAATAAAATATAAATAACTGTCGAAAGGAACATCAATAACAAACAGTAGAGGGCAAGGAATACACCATTGTAGTATCTAGTCTGCCTAATCTAAAGAAGAAAAAGAAAACAGAAGTACAGTAGGTAGAAGAAGGAAATAGTAGGTAGCTATAGCTTTGCAGAGAGATAACGAGAGAAAAGGAACGGTTAAAAATAATATTATGTGTGAACCTCAGCTCGGTAGTGTACCATGTTCAATTGGGTTGCTCCATTACCCAGGTGGTGGTGTGCAGTTTGGGTGGTGTGTGTCTGGTAACTGGATAGGTAGCGTGTAGTTTGGGTGGGGTTTTGAATGAAATGGTTCTCCATATAATGTGTTCAAAACTTTGTGCCAATCCATCAAGTAGATGTTGAGATATTCCATAGCAAAGTGAAAACTTTAACTAGGATGGTAGCTCTACATAAAAAGTGAAGGGATCATCCACCATGGATATCTGCATGAATCTTTATGGCAATCCATTCAACAGTTATTGAGACAGTTCACTAAAAATCAAAACTGTCAACCTAATGGTAGTGCAGGCAGTAGAATTCACGCTCTGGAGTGTCCGTACAAAATTTCATGGTAATCCGTCAATATATACATAATAGTTATATGATATCACCGTCCATGGAGCTACAGCAAAAAAATTATGAAAATGCACATCCCAATTTCCCAGAGCCCATGGTCTTTTTTTTGAGCAAAACTCTAAATTACTCAATTTACAAATATATAAAACAGAGAAAAGCAGCAAATCCTCAGATTTCAGAAGCTGAAACTAGTGAATGGCTGACATAATGCCTTTTTTTTTTTTTTTTTTTTTTTTTTTACAAATCCACTAATTGATTAATCAACAAACTTTCAACACATCATTTCAACAAAGTCCAACAGGGCAAGAAAAAACAGTAGTCAGACAGGTTGTAAACAAACCAAAGGTTTAGCCAGATTTTCTAAATCATCATTTGAAGGTAAAACCAAAAGCACCCATGAAGTCTATCCATCTTTATACAGTAAAACTCTGTGTGTGCACAACTCTGGTTGGTACTGTAGGTCAAAGCTTGTTTAAAACCTGTCTGATTATCTGACTGTTCATGTTTCTTTCCCTGTCTAACTTTTCAGCAATGTCACCATGTTTGAAGATCTGAGAAATTACCTTGATGCATACAATGTTATTGTTTCTATTAGGAACAGTTGCCAAAACTACAAAAATGTCTCATGTTATAATGAACCATAATAATTCTTTTTAGATATTAAGTGTAGGACTATGTCCTACTTTTCTCTGTTGATGCTTAAAAGCCCTACAGTGTGGCATCTCCAAGTAGCAACAGAAATAGTACACTCCAGTAAAGATGGATTGTGAAGATGCTAAATCTTTCACAACCTTGCTCTGAAAATAGTGAAAATAGAGTAAAATAGAGTGCTTTGAGGAAATGTGAAATGGCTGATGTGTTGGAAAGCTCAAGAAGAGATACTGCATTGCAGAACAAAATGGTCTCCCCAGAGTAACACCAGAGACAACAGCTATCACTTCCTCCTCTTGTTCTTCCTGTCGTCATACTTCAGATCTGCCCCTGTTGAAAACATGCTGTGGACTGTAATTGATGTCTTTTCATTGTCTCCTCTGGGCTAATTGAAACTGAATCTGTGGGTAAATAGGTCCATTTGGTCAGGCTAGGCTTTTAACTGCAGTTAATGCACAGCACAATTTGTCTAAGCATATGCTGGAGTCGAAGTATAGTCACTGACTCAAGGGAGAAGTTAGGTTGCTTCAGTCATGGACAGTGAAGATTCTCCCTGAAAACAACTGCTAATAGCTTCTTTACTTTAGGGATTTTTCATGCTTGCTCCAACTACATTGCCAGAGGTGATAAAAAACCAGAACATTGAAGATTGTTTGGGGATTAAAAAGTTTGGTGTGTTTTCGGTATAACTAGAGGTCAAAAATAACATAATCTTTGAGTTGTTTAACCCTGAAATGAGAAACGAATCTCAAACATCTTTTTTCAAATCAATGCCTAATACAGCAAGATATATTCTAGCAACTCAGATTAGTGAAATGTGATAATGGGAATCAATGAGTGCAGCCCTGGAGAGCATTTTTTTGCTATCATGTAGAAAAACACAGCAAATAAATAATAGATGGTGTCATGTATAAAAGATTATTTGTGCATTATTCACTACTAATAATAGTTTATTCCAGAGGTCCAATGTTTGTCGAATGCAAATAACTAATGTAGCTGATAAATTTCTATTAATATTTTATGAGAGCTGAGCTGCGTCAATTATTCATGTTTATTGTAATGACATCTTGACATGAAGGCCTGGACAGAGTGTGTGGAGTTCTTCCAAGTTTCATGACGTTCAAATCCAAATCCTTATATAACTCATTCCTTTGTGCCGAAAACCTCGATTTTTGTGTAACAACAATTAAATTAAGCCCCCCCGTTGCACTGGATTTAGGGCTGCAACCAACTATTATTTTCATTATCAATTAATCCGCCCATTATTTTATCAATTCACCGTGTTGTCTATAAAATGCCAGAAGATGATTTTAAAAAATGTCAATCACTGTTTCCAAAAGCCAGTTTACTATCACAGAGGACTAAAGAAACCAGAAAATATTCACATTTACGAAGCTGGAACAAGAGAATTTTAGTACTTTTTCTTGAAAAATTACTCAAACACTCAAAATTAATTTTCTGTCTATCAACTAATTGATTAATCGGCTGATCGGCACAGCTCTAACATTCCTTTATTACAATAAACATGGGCACTGCAGTTTATTTTGAGTCAATCCTATATGCACTGTGCCATAAATAAAATACCTGGACATGTATACCAAGTATGAGTACAGCAGTGTACCGAAAGGATACTGAACTAGAAAACTGCCTAGTCTTAAAAAAAGAAAATGTAACTATATGTATGTGAACTGAAGGTTTACATCTTCAGTAGGAATGAGAATTGACATGGGGCTAAGTGTCACAAACAGGGTAGGTAGACGGACTAATGAATGGTTGGTTTTGGTCTTTTCATGGAAATTGTTGGCAACAACAAAAAGATATAATAATGCAAACCTTCTACATCTACTCCTAAACCCAAATGTCCAGGACAACATCCTCTGAGAATGAAAGACTAAAAATGCAAATACCGACAATAGCGGAGGCTGTGAAAAACAAATTAGATTCATGACACTCTTATTTTCACTTTTTAGTCCAGAATACTGGTTCAATCCTCCCCGTGCTACATGGAAAACTAAAGCACAGTTTAGCCACAGAGGACCAGCTGAAAAAACACTGGCAAACCAAGGACATCCTGACATGCTGCCTTAGTTGGAAGTTGATGAAATGGTTATACGATATAGTGAAACATCATCCACACATAAGCTAAAACACATTTCCATATTCCATTCCTGGAGACAAAACACATTTGAATGAAGGAGGGACACGTGGTGAATAAGATGTAGAGCAGGGAATGGAATAATCTATAAGCTCAGTGACCATACAACCTTTCGAAAATAATAAGGTGACTGGAGTTGTAGGTATGCAGGGAGGGAGATTGGCAAGATTTTATCACATGAGAGCAAAGGCATATTAATCATAGTCTGGGCACACATGAGCACAACGGTAAGGAAAGAACTCGGGAAAGGTTAATGTGTGGAAACGGGTGTAATAATGTGCTGCGCTGGAATACTAAAATGGTACGCTCAATATGCAGCACAGCAATCACTGCACTTTGTCACATGTCATTGTACATATGGCAATGCTACGCATATACTGTTGGCAAAAAATGGTGGAAAAATGTGCACCATCTGCCAAACAGCATGAATTTAACAATAAAAACAGAATTGTTTGTGTGTGGGAAGCTCAGCTGTTTAAGGCTGTCACTTTAAATCCGATTCAGCCTTTACTGCATGTCATTCCCTTTCTCTCATATTTCCTGCATCTCTGTATACACAAATAATCTCAAACATCATCTTAATCATAATCAACAACGTACACTTTAGGCAAATAATCCTTGACAAAACCTCTTGGGAAGCAGAGAGAACACAAAGTGATAATTATTTTCAGTTCTATTTCTGACTCATTTATGACCTTGATAATGACAATAAAGAGCCACTGTGGATGGAACAAAAGCAAAGCTGGCACAAAATAAATCCAGACTTGAGTGATTCAGCCTGGCTTCTTTTTGACAGTCCAGCGGGCTACAAGCTTTACATCTCTGTTTCAAATGCAAAATCAAAGAGACTGTGTACTCATCAGCAGGCTACAGAGCCGGCGATCTCTCTCATTGTCTCGAGGCATGGATGTCTTGGCAGCTGGCCCTGGTACTCATGGTGCCATTGCTTCCCACTAATGAATGCAGACAAGAATTCAAAGGCCATATTGAAAAGTAGCGACATAACTCAAGCGTTCACTTTCCAAGATATGCAATTTTGCTGACACAGACAGCACCAAAGAGACTGAAAACACTGATGGGAGCAGGAAGAGAGATCACATCGAAAAAGTATGTTTTCATCAGGGAAACCATATCAGTGTCTAATCTCATAAACTGCACCGACAAAAATAGAAAACACAGCCTCTCATTTTAATAGCATCTACTATGTCGTATTTATGTGATCAAGGGCATTTAACACAGACATTGAAATTTTGATTCTCTTTGATCAGTGGGCTTTCAGGTTACCAGTATTCATTTCATTAGAAAAAAGAAAATCCATCTACTTTTATGTTGCACATAGCTCTTAAGTGGAATCATACAGTAAATGGACTGGACCTTGACTGTCACAGCTCCCCAAACAACCACTTAAATCCTTCCAATCAAGCAGGTTTGCAGCATTTGAACTGACACACCCGCCGGATTGTAACCACTTAGCAGCTCTGAATCATCTGAATCAGGGGAGCTTGTACAGTCTGTCAGTTAGGGTTCAGAACCATTCCACATGAAAGAACCTATTCTTCAAATTCATTCAAGAAACACCCTATTATCTAAACAGCCCTGTTTTCTAAAACATTATTCTTACTCCCAGACACAGAACATTTGCAAACAAACACCTGAAAAGCAAATAATTTTAGACCTTTTGTGAGCTCACCATCAATGCAAATCTGTGCCTCACAACATCGGCATAGCAATTTCCCTTTTCTGCAGTGTAAAGGTGTTGTAATAAGCATGTCGCTGGTTCAGAACAACAATCCAAGCCTTCCAACACAGTATTGTGCAACATCAATCAGGACTGTGGGTACTAATGGAGCTTCAGTGGCCATCCGAGAAGGGCAGCCTACTGATAGATGAGGGAACACGGCACCAACAACCCCATGCACACGCACAAATACACAAATACACTCCCATCAGTCTGCATGCAAGTAATGATAATGTCTTATGAGACACATTTGAAGATCCACCCACAACATTGAGATTCGCAGATATGGACAACATAGGAGTAACAAAATGTGAGAAAGAATAAACAATATGCTTATTTTTTTTATTATACTGAAAACATTACAGCCAATGTTTGGGAGGGAGGCTATTTAATTAGACCTCTATTAATCACGGTAATTGGTCATTCTGCATCCCAGGAGTGTAACTGGCCAATAGCTGTTAACCTTCTGTCTCTATTGCTGATGTTGTCCCACTAACTATTAATATACTGGTGGGCATCATTTCCAAATGACTCCTGGGAAGAATTTTCATTGGTTCTCAATAAGGGGTTGATTATCTCCAACTGTTTATTCATGCAAGGTGGATTATTCCTCATGAGTATTTTGAATTGGTATCACATACAAACACACAGGTTTTGTTTTTCAAGCAAATATCTCATGGATTACACTTTTCCTGCCAAACAAAGCCACAACCAATATTAGAGAAAGAAATGTCACCGAATAATTAGGTTGGTCTGTGTTTTTACATCCTTGCTTTGTCAGATTACTGCACTATTGTGTAAACTATTTAGATGGAAAAACCACCAGCATGGCATTTGTCAGGTACTATGCCTGGTGAAATTGGTTTTCATATCATAGTGCAATGCAAGACTTTACATGATTTGCAACTAAATATAGTATGAATGTTGAATGAGAAGTAGATCATGGGTATTCTGTGTGTGCCAAATTTGTACATAAATCTGGTGCCCCCACACAGACTAGGAAATGTCAGATGGCCAAGTGTACCACAGGCTGGTACACTAGGCCATCTGTCAGGAAGCGACGAAGAGACTCAGACCCAAAAGGCCACTAAGGCCAAAAGGGTCAGCAGTAGAGAGGAAAAATGTGGCCAGAGACTTTGTCCTTGTGGTATTAATATGAACCCAATCTACTGCTTGGCCATGTTTGTGTGGTTTTAAGTTGAGCCCCAATGAGGTAAAAGTCACACTGTTCAGTTGACATCGCAATAAGGTATTGGCACTGAGTTACAGGTTCTCAGTACTCCAACAATTGTATTGTACCTGCTATTTCTGCAGGTTACTGGAATTAATGTGTTTGGTTAAGCAGAATAAACACCTTGGACAGGTCACTTATGAGTTGGACCGTGTTAAGGATATTTTTGACAAGTCCTCCAAAATGAAATGACAAAAAAATGTTGTTTGTGTTTGCCCTCCAGAACAACAGAACAATAGACTTTTTCTGATCTGACAACCTTATTGGCAGGAGGACATCATTTGTGGATGTATTCCAGAACTTCAGTTTTCTGATCATTAAGGTTTGGTTGGGTTTAGGCAAAGAAACAGCTTTGTAAGGGTTGGGGAAAGAACATGGTTTGGGTTAAAATGACTACTTGGACAAAGTTAGGGAAAGGTTGTGGTCATGGTTCAAAGAAACCAACATATTATGTCAGTGGAAGAAGGGTTTAGAGAACAGCCTTACAGTCTCACCACCCTGACCTCTTCCCTAAAAATGTCACACAGTTTCCTCCTTTTTTCCCAGCAGACAACAGACATACATCCTACAGCCACTAGAGGGTTTTGTCACTTGAATGTAAACATACTGCATGTGAATATCTCAACATCAAAACCATGGATTGCCCTGAAGAAATTGAAACTGGTTGCATACAGAGCTGCTAGTATGCCTGTAGAATCTTAATATTGTTCCATTTATGTCTTTTTATAATGTCTTGCGTTTCTTTTACTTCTTGTCTTAACCTTTTTTGTTTTACGTAAAGCACTATGAATTGCCTTGTTGTTGAAAGATGCTAAACTTGCCTCGCATTGTCTTGGAAGACGTTCTTGACATGTTAAACTTAACAATTACAAAACGTATTACTTTGAAAGATCAAAAACTGTGACACAACTGCCATAACAATTCAGATATTTTCAAATCACTGTCCTTATTTGTCATCAAGTGGCTGAACCGTTTGTGTCACTGATTCCTGTCTCCATCCACTTCATTATTCATTTCTTTTAATTGTGTCAATATTCATGCAAGATCATAGCAAGAGTAATCTTCTGATATAGCTGATGCATTATGAGTCAGATGTTTAGTACCCAGTGAGTAAAGGGTACTAAAACAGCTTAATCAAGTGCTCTTGCTAAGGGCCATAATTGGCCCTTAGCAAGGGCCAATTATGTTTATGTGCCAGGGTGCCCCCCCCTCTGAGTTCCTGTTATGTGGAGTATTTACACTGCAGTATCACTATGTGAATGATTAATTAAAACGCTGTCGCTTTTTGCCCAAAACAACACAGCCATCTAAACGACTCAGAGCTCTGCTTTTGATGCTATACTTTTATGCGTTGCTCTATGAGCTGTGATATATATTATTATACAGAGACACTTCACTTGTCACTGATGAAAGTAAATCTCAAAGTGTGCCTCTCAAGATTATTTACACAATTAGCAAATATTAACTAATTATTATTGAATTTATTGATGTAAACAAACAGCATCATCAAACATTAGAAACGTGTCCAGTGTCTGTGTATTACAAAGCCTTCCAATCAATTTGAGAGTGAAATTTAGTTTCCCATCTTGAATTTTAGTTTTGATAGGAGTCTGACATTTTGTTTACTGCAGATTGTGGCTATAAAAAAACAAGGATATACAAGGATTTACAGATTTGGCATCGAATGACATAGTCACTTCTTGCAAGCTTATGGCAGAGACCAGGGAGTGACAATAAACCTCTCCTCCACAAATTAGATGCTGACCCCAATACCAACTAATGGGAGGAATCTATGTGTGGACTGTCTCGTACCTATTGCGGAAACTGATTGCTTTTAGTTGAATACTTTCTTAATGCTCGACTAAATATAGTGTGTAGAGAAAGTATGAACTTGACTACCTCCATCCATCCATCCATCCATCCATCCATCCATTCATCCATCCATTTTCCACCGTTTATCTGGGGCCAGGTCACGATGGAATCAGACTAAGTCAGGAAACCCAGACATCCTTTTCCCTGGCAACGCCCTCCAGCTTCTCCTGGGGGATCCCAAGGCATTCCCATTCCAGGACAGATATGTAATCCGTCCAGCGTGTTCTGGTTCTGCCCCGGGGTCTCCTCCCTGTTGTACCTGGAACACCTCCAGAGGAAGGCATCCTAACCAGGTGCTCAAACCATCTAAGCTGGCCCCTTTTGATGCTAAGGAGCAGAGGCTCTACTCCGAGCTCCTCCTGGATGTCCGAGCTCCTTACCCTATCTCAAAGGCTGAGCCCAGACATTCTCTGGGGGAAACTCATTTCAGCCACTTGTAACCACAATCTCATTCTTTCAGTCACTAACCAAAGCTTATGACCATAGGTGAAGGTTGGAACATAGACTGACTGGTAAATTAAGAGCTTTGCCTTCTGGCTCAGCTCTTCCTTTATCACAATGATCTGGTACAACGCCCGCATTACTACTGATGCTGCACTGATCTACTTGTCAACCTCACACTCCATCTTACCCTTACTCGTGAATAAGACTCCAAGATACTTGAACTCCTTTACTTGGGGCAGCAACTCACTCCCAACCCAGCATGAGCAGTCCACATTTATCCAGCAAAACACCATGGCCTCAGATTTGGAAGCTGCTGACTCTCATCCCGGCCACTTCACATTTGGCTGCAAATTGTCCCAGTCCCTGCTGGAGGTCACAGTGTGTTGAAGCCAACAAAACCACATCATCTGCAAAAAGCAGAGAAGCAATTCTCAGGTCGCCAAACCGCACACTCTCCTCCCCTTGGCTGCGCCTTGAGATTCTGTTTGTCACCTATTCTGTTTGTGACTATTTCTCACATATAATAAAAAACATGTTGAGCTTCCCTTATTAAAGAGAATTTATCATATGAATGGGCTGTGTGAAGCCAACAGTCACATTTAAAGCCAACAGTACAATATCACCCTCAACTAGTGACCTGGTTTAAAGTGGTCAGATAGGAAACCTTCCCAAGAGAACATCAACAATCTCAGTCTCAACCCAGAAAACCACCTGATATGCAACAATAGCCTAAGACACATCCGTTATGTACCAGATAATTAATAATAGAAGAATAATAAAATGACAAAAATTATGTTTGGAAGCAGGCAATCTCTATGAAATTTTATAGTGTGAATAAATGGCGGGGGACAATTATCATGACCAGTGCATGGATAAGTTTGAGGTTTAAGAAGACTGTGACCACAAACATGCAATTATGAATGAGGAATGGTTAACCAAGCTACTACATAACCCATTGCCATTATTATTAGAAAATGGCCATAAAGTGTGTGAAGAAAATGTGCAACAATTAGCCATGCCGAGCTTCACATGAAGCCAGTTATTAAAAGGAAATTATTATGTGAATAGGCTGTGTGTGCAAGTCATGTTTACACCCCTACAAAAACATAATATTACCACCTACTAGAGACCCCGGTGGACAAAACCAGAGCAATAACTTAGGAGAAAATAACAAGCACAACTAGATTAAGTATTCTTCACTGCCACATACAACAGCAGTATAACCTCATAATACAGCAACACCCATGAGAAATACAAGCTTATACTACAAGAGGGTACTTCACAATTGACTGTAGGTATATGGTAGAAACATGAGAGCAGAAATTTGCAACCAGGAAACACTATTATGTCGTACAAAACCAAATAAGTGGGATGCAAGAAAGGCAGCTAATAGTGTTGCTTGCCTGACACCAGAAAAATCACACCCTCGTTCACTCATTCACTACTCCCTATTAGGGTTGGGCGATATGGACAACATCAAATATCACAATATTTTTGACTAAATACCTCAATATCGATATTGCAACAATATTATATATCGAGTGAGTGTGGCATCAAACCTTGACTTGTCCATTTCAACTAGCTAACAAGTTTCTCTCAATTTCTTTCTTCTTGAAGGACCAGTGGGTAGGCAGTTTGCAACCAACTCAGTATCCCTCCCCCTCCCCTTCAAAGCATATAGGAGAACGTATGGTGGCTGCGAAACTCATGGAAAACGTGAAAGGCGCTCTCTAGAGCCAGTGTTTGATTTGTCCGTTCTGGGCTACTAAAGAAACACGGTGGTACAACAGGGAGGGGTCAGCAGAAGAGGACTCGCTCCCTATGTAGATATGAAGGGCTCACTCTCAGGTAACAAAAACACAATTCTTATTTTCAGGTGATTATACAGTAGTTAAAACATACTTATGAATATTATATTCCATTTCTGCCAAGTCCACTCTACTAGATTCCATTAAATTCTACTCCACACCTTGAAATCATGTTGACCACCATGGTATGGAGCCCCAAAATTGACAAGCAAGTTTCTCATTTTATCTTTCAACTCCTTTGTTGAAAAATGAAACATAAAAAACTATTAATAGATAAATAGTGGAGTCAAATAAATAAAGTTTCAATTTTATTTTATCAACTGATATGCCTTTTTCAGGCAGGCATTTTGACATGACATAGCAGAAAAACCAAAGGTGTAATTTATATCAATAAAGGTTGTGTTCCATTTAGCTTTACTAGTATCAGAGCCCTGCCACTGTGTGCGGTGGCCTGTTATATCAATTACACCTGTGCTTTACCTGCAGATTTTGACACCTTTAGGGGTTCAAGTCCCACATATCGTTAGGTTTAAGTAACAATACCATTTGGGATATGTTTAGGGAGAGACTGTGGTTTAGAAATCACTGTCAACCTTTATAGTATCATGACCATGATCTTTCTCTAATTTTATTGCTTATGCATAAACATAATCATAAAAAACAATATCATGCTTTAGCTTCAGCAAGTTAATATTGTATGGCAAAAAGGGATATTGTGTGGAAAACAAATGAAATATGTTGTCAGTGAACTTTTTTGAATATACATTCAGTACTGTATCAACATTTGGCACCTTTGCAGATATGTTCATTAACAATTTTTACCAATTATGTTTGTGTACAAAAATTGTAATTGAGAGAGATGGCCTTATATTTTTTTCTAAACATGTTGCAAATTAGTAGTATAGACATAATTTAAGACTGGGTTTCCTGGTTGGCCTATATATGTTTTTACACTCCATTTTAATTATTTTACAGTGTTATTTACTGATGTAATCAGTAATATTTATGATTCAACTGATAATCTTTTCTTGTCAGCATTTGGGTCTCCATACCATCTAGGTCATCAGTTGGAAAAATGATTTTGCATAGATGTACTGTATATTAATTTAATTGCAGATTTATTGTATTGTACTGTGCTGTAGGTTCAATGAAATTCATGCCTCGCATGTGGATGTTAGTTGTGCATATTTGTAGCAGTTATAATGATTTTTAAGTGAATATTTCCAAACACCAATCTTTGGTACAATTTAGCTTTGCAGCTATGACAACCAATTAGTTTTATATCCAGTATGTTTTATAGGAAAGATTATTTTTTACAGTTCAAAGCTTTTAGAGGAAAAACAAGTTAAAATCAAAACAACTAAGTCTCTGAGCTCAGCCTCTGAGCTCTGACTTTACAGTTTTACATTGTTTCTGTGGTCATTTTCTGTGATACTTTTGGTTCATCTTCACTCAATGTACAATTAAATGTGTATAAGAAAACCAACCATTAACATAGCAAATACTAAGTGAGGGTAGTAGAAGTAGCAGTAGCCAAGGAAAGTTGGTCCTTTCTCCTTTCTGTTAACCTGAATAATAGCTTTCATTGCCCTCATAAATAGAGGGAGGCTTAGCTCATTATGGTCCATAATCCGATCTGTGAGCTCCCTGAATTGGCAGAGCAATGACATATCAATATTGTCCTTGATAGAGAGAGAAGGTGGAAATGTAACAAAGTGGAAAGAGAAAATGTTAACAAAACACTGCAAGGGAGAAAAAACTAAATTTCTGGCTGTAAGTGAGCACCAGCTTGGAATACATGGCACAAGGTTGTAGCAATGTTTCCTCTATACTCATTCAGATTAGTGGCTCCACAACTGCACCGAGATTGCCATCATTGCTATATAACTTTGATTAATGTTAACTTTAAATGTCATGAAGTAAAGCTCTGTTAGGTAATGAGCTTTTAGTGCATTTTACACTCAAAAACTGCTGAAAAAATTATTAATGACACTCTGGGTTATAATGTCCGTCTGCTCAACTTATAACATGAGCTGATTCAGGGTTAAACTTAGGCTCCTTCTGCTGAAATATACAATGCATTGAAAAATATAAAAAAAACAAATCATGCAAACCATGACACAGATATACTAGGAAATGACATGGGGATGTTCTGCCAAGCTGCAGGCTGTGTCAGAAACATTAACTTTTTATTGTCCTTTGACATATATGCTTATATATTCATCTTATTTACCCCTGACTGTCAGGAACTGTAGAGAACATTCATCAGAGGCAGTTACCAACAGTCCATACGTACCCTTAGCAGAATCTAATCTGTCTTGACGCTGATATTTGTGTGTATTTGGAAATTTTTAAATAAAACGTAATCTGCTTACAAAACATTTTTTTTCACATTATCATCATCAGCCTTCTTGTTATTTTGATCAAAAGATGCCAGATGCCATAGCTGTCAAATGCCCCCACCCACAACAACACACACAGTAGGACCCAGCACACACATATAGACATTCCTCTCTCCTGCCAACCAGCTGAATCTCATCCACTTCTGATTCAGGGTTTTAATAATGGATTATTTATACTTCTGAATATAACCACTCATTTTATGTATTCTTGGACCAATATAATTCAATTAAGTTCAAAGAGATATCCCAGGTCAAAAGGCTGCTATTTGTTTGACTGAGGTTCCCCTTTATTCAGCTGGAATTTTCCAGTAGTTTCCAACCTTATTTGTTTTTTCAGTATTTACTCGCTAATAGGTGATTTAATTGCTCTGAACCAACGATATCTTTCTGAAACACATTTCAGCACTGCCCAGTACCCACATCCTTGAACAATGACAAGCTTTCCGAGAGGACAGAATTAAAATTCGAAGGCAAGGTGGTTCATTTTAGTTTCAGGAAACGCTGTGTGAAAAACACTTGACTGATTTTAATCACATTCTTATTTATTTCAGCTTAGAGCTCGGCATGACTTTTTAAAAACCAGTGGTGATTTTCACTGAGTTTTCATAGTGCAACAGCACCATCTAGCAGGTCTCTTTAGGTAGTAGCTTTGCTCACTCAACCCATTAGATATTCACTCTAAAAGCTCGGCCTTCACAGCACTGCTGGAATAGCAAACATTTATTTGCAGAATAGGCTTTTACTAAGAGTACTTTATCTTCCTGTCTGTTACACACTCCATTGAGTCAGGATCAGAGATTGTACATAAAAATGGATTTAACAAGGTGTGATGTCACCCATTGGTTTGCATTGGAGCTGGTTTGAAACCCAGAGTTGGTGCTAACGGTCAGAGCCAGGACCTTCCAAATAAGGAGTGCAGGGTGTTGCCTTTCACGCTCTGGAAACACGCCCCACTACCTTGGACCAAAGCTAATGCCAACTTACTATACAGAGTATTACACACCTGTTATCAAACGGCGTTTGCCGAAATATTGCGACAATAGTCCAACTCAGTGCTACTCCCGGAGCTGGGGAGAGCAGCAGGTGACCCCACTGTCGATCACAGCTGTCAGTTAACACCCACACGGCAGACATCAAAGCTACTGTAAATCTTCAAATCTTATTAACGGAGCAATAACTTCCAAAATGACCACCAGTACACTTATTACTGCCGCTGGACTGCAGCTCTCTATGTGCTCTACCAACAGGATTGGTATTTTGTTTAAGTTGGGTATGTGGTCAAATTGAAGATGTTTGTATTTGCATTTGGGGAAATATTTTATTATTATTATTATTAATATTTTATTATATTTCAGACTGGCTGGAGTTGTGTGCGTTCTTTTAGAAAGAACAGCTCTGTCTCGACTCTGTCTTCCTTGCACAGCTGGCAGAACTGCTCCTCTTTGGGAAGCCATGATTTTTTGTATCGGCCTGTCTCGATGGCCAGACTGTGCTCATTGAGTCGATACTTTGTCAAGGTAGTTCTTTGTTTAGTGTCAGTCACTGTGGTCAGGTAATCTGCCAAACTGTACTGTCTTTTTAGGGCCAGATAGCACTGCTTTGTTTTGTGCTTGTGTTTGTGTGTTCCGGTTGGTTATGAAGTTTCTCTTGCGTTATAATTGATTGACCCTCACTGATTTCTTCTCAGACTGGTCCTGAGGCAAACAGGGTTAGAAAATGAACTAATCATCAGGATCAGCTGAGTGAGGGGACTCTTTTCTCTCTTTTTTGGCATTGCAGGGCTTTGTAGTGATGGGAGTGGGAGTCACTGTTTATTAGATGAAGCCATTATGTGACTGCTCTTTTCTGAATGTTGATATATGATGGGAATAGCTATAATAGTTAGCTATTGTGTTAATTACATGTGTTGCATGTCCATGACACTTTACGTTTTTTTCTGCCCCCAATGTTGACAGTAAGGCAGCACTGCTTCCAAGTCTAATGGTTATGGTTAGGGTGAGGGTTACGAGGCAACTTTAAGGGCAAAAAACACAGAAAAGCTGTCCATGACTCTTGATTTATTTTGTCTTACTGAAACCTGGCTGTGTCATGAAGAATATATTAGCTTAAATGAATCCACTCCCCCAAGTCATTTTAATACTCACATTCCTTGAGACACCAGCCAAGGAGGTGGAGTTGCAGCCATTTTCAACTCAAGCTTATTAATCAACCCTAGTCCTAAACTTAATTATAACTCAATCGAAAGCCTTGCTCTCAGTCTTTCACACCCAACCTGGAAAACTTTACAGCCAATTCTATTTGTTATAGTGTACCGTCCTCCTGGCCTGAGTTTTTATCAAGTTTAGTCCTTAGTATGTTTATCTCATTATTAGACTCAATTGGCTTCTCTCGAAATGTAAAATACTTTTAACCTACTTTTAAAAACACTCGCAACCTCGTTTTGGCATATGGCATTGAAATTGAACATTTAATAGTTTTTCCACAAAACCCAATTTTATCAGACCATTACTTAATAACTTTTGAATTCCTCTTACTGGACTACATGCCATTAGACAAAACTGTCTTCACTAGATGTCTGTCTGATAGTGCTGTAGCTAAATTTAAGGAAGTGATTCCATCAGCATTGAATTCAATGCTATGTCTCAATACAACAGAGGACTCTTATGCTAACGCTTTCCAAAATTGATCATCTGTTGTTAGTGCCGCAGGCTCACTGTGAATGACACTCAACTCCATCGCCCCTTTATAATAAATCTTATGATAAATTATAAGATAATAAGATGATAAAACAAAAGAGGTTAGCTCCATGGTATAACTCCCAAACTCCCAAACCTGCAAATTAACACAACATTGCAAAAATTTGAAAGGATATGGCGTTCCACCAAACTGGAAGAATCTCGCTTAGTCTGGCAAGATAGTCTTAAAACTTATAGGAAGGCCCTCTGTAATGCCAGAGCTGCCTATTACTCATCATTAATAGGAAAATAAAATAGGAAAATAAAAACAGCCGAAGGTTCCTTCAGCACTGACTGACAAAGAGTCATAACTCTATTGATCCGTGTATTCCTATTGCTCTTAGTAGTAATGACTTAATGAGCTTCTTTAATGATAAAATTCTTACTATTAGAGAAAAAAAAATCACCTCCTGCCTTCAAGTGGCTCCGATTTATCCTCAAACACAGGTACCCTAGAAACAGCTGTAAAACTTGATATATATTTAGACTGTTTCTCTCCAATCAACCTTCCTGAACTAACTTAAACGACTTCTTCATCTAACCATCAACCTGTCTCTTCAACCCCATCCCAACTAAGCTGCTTAAGGAAGTTTTACCCTTAGTTTGCACTTCTTTACTACATATGATCAATCTGTCTTTAGTGACCAATTATGAACCGCAGTCCATTAAAGTAGCTGTAATTAAAAAAGCCTATTCTTGATCCAAGTGTTTTAGCCAACTATAGACCTGTATCTAACCTTCCCTTTCTCTCTAAGATACTTGAGAAAGCAGTCGCCAATCAGCTGTGTCACTTTCTACATAACAATAGTTTATCTGAGGATTTTCAGTCAGGATTTAGAGTGCACCATAGCACAGAGACAGCACTAGTGAAAGTTACAAATGACCTCCTAATTGCATCGGACAAAGGACTTCTCTCTGCACTTGACTTGTTAGATCTTAGTGCTGCATTTGACACCATTGACCATCACATCCTATTACAGAGACTGGAACATTAAAACTGCATTAAAGCAACTGCATTAAGCTTGCATTAAGCCAGATGAATCCGGTCAGTTAATTAAACTTCAAGCATGCCTTTAGGTCATAAATATCTGGATGACCTGCAATTTTCTGCTACTAAACCCATATAAAACTGAAGTTATTGTGCTTAGCCCTAAAAACCTTATAGTGCCTTTACACCTTACATTAAAATGTATCTCATATCCATATTGTATCTAGATATGATTTGACCTGATTACATGTACACCCAGTACTTATATGTCTCCAGTGTCCACATTGAGATCTGATTGAGATCCAATTGCACTGTCCAGCTCAAACAACCAAACGTCACATCCTCCATCCTCCACACAACAAAAAAGATGGTAACTATCCATGAAGCTGCGCTGTTGTGTGGACTTTTGCCTGCTTTTCAAAGTGGGGGAAAAAGCCAACACTTGGATCTTGACTCCATCCACAAGCGTCTTAAATATCCATAGCTTTCATGCTGCTTTCTTGCTCGCAGCTTAGCTCACTAACTGGCTAATGGCTGCTACCTCGCTGGTTTGGAACAGTCACACACAATATTGTATTTCCACCCATGTAGTTGTGTATGTGAATTGACAATGAAATTGCATTCACACTTGTGTTCAATGTGGTTCCAATGTGTCCCTGACCACCTCAAGAGGTGGTTTGGCCAATCAGATCATGATCTGTCCGCAATGCATCTAGGGTGCATTTACTTTCATGTGGTCAAGCACTATCCGATCCAATTCCTCATAATCAGGCTGCCCAAACAAGACTCTAAAAACTTTCCAGCTGGTCCAGAATGCAGCTCTCTTTTGTGCTGACAAAAACTAGAAAACAAGATCATATTTCTCCCATTTTAGCTTCTCTGCACTGGCTCCCTGTAAAATGCAGAATAGATTTTAAAATCCTTCTCCTCACCTACAAAGCCCTTAATGGTCAGGCGCCATCATATCTTAAAGAGCTCATAGTACCCTATTACCGGACTAGAAAACAGCGTTCCCAGAATGCAGGCTTACCTGTGGTTTCTAGAATCTCCAAAAGTAGAACGGGAGGCAGAGCCTCCAGCTATCAGACTCCTCTCCTGTGGAACCATCTTCCAGTTACAGTTACAGTTACAGGAGGCAGAAGCCATTAAAGAGTAGGCTTAAAACTTTCCTTTTTCATAAAGCTTATAGTTAGGGCTGGCTCAGCCTTGCCTTGGACCAGCTCCTAGTTATGCAGCTATAGACCTAGACTGCCAAGGGATTTCCCATGATGCAATGAGCTCCTCTCTCCTCCTCCGTCTCTCCATCTGTACGCATTCATGTACCATTAATGCGTGTTACTAACTTGGCATCTTTCTTGTCTCACAGGTGACCTTCGACTGCGGACTGACTGCTGCCCAGCTTGACGCTGATCGCTAGTAGTCATTTTTGCCCACTGCTACCGCCATTATTATTTTCCGTACTGCTGTCGCCAAGTGATTGCTCAAGGGAGAATGTTGGGTCTGTGTAAATTAAATGGTCTAGACCTGCTCTATGTCAAAAGTTCCCTGAGATAACTTCTTCTGTGATTTGATGCTATGTAAATAAAATTGACTTGACATGACTGGTATTTCTGTTCTCAAACAAGTACTGGATAAGTGTGATCCACTCCCAGCATGTGTCACAGAGCACCCTGGCTTTGAAGCTCTGTGCCTCAACCCCTGGGTCCTTCAGCTGGAGGATATCCCAATGCTGCAATATTATGGTGCAGTTGCAGAATCTCAAGAAGAAGAAGAGGCCTAAGGATTTCTTGTTAATAGCAGTTTATTAGGAAGGAACAAGATCAAAATTTAATACAATGCAATGCTAACAAAGTGTAATAATGTACATTGTGGGGGAGAAATATTAAATGTGATATTAGATACATTTTGCCATGCTGTTGAAATCAGTTGAGACGGCTCACTCATCGCAATTTCACAAGCTGTTCCTTGACATTATATAATCACATTTTTTAATGACATTTCTAACTATCAAGTCAATGCCATTGTTAGACTTGTGGTGTCAGCATGAAGTCATATTTTTGCTGTAATTTACAGTTGTTAAATTATATCCTCGTTTTATCAAATCAGACATCTCTTATTGCATGTCAAATTGTATTGTAAGATAAGCATATCATTCCAAGCCCAGTAAATCATTTAAATAAAAAAAGACTGTAGTATTGGCACACAGCTTACCGGACCATTATGCGTTAGTGTTGGGGTTATCTGGGAAGAGGTGAGGGTGGTTATTCCATCCTATGTGGTAACCAAGATGAAGATTCAGGAGTCTATGTTAGCTTCACGTTCCCCCCTTTAAGAGCTCAGTAGCTTTTTTAAAAAAATATATAAATCTGACTCCGATTTTATAGTTAATTATTTTATGTAATTGGAAGCAAAATTAAAAATTAACTTTATATAGGGTTCTTATGTTTGTCCATTTACAGTGATTATGTATTTACAATGATTATTTATTCACAATGTTTTACAATGATTATTCAGATGCAAACCATGGCCAGAGACATGCCAGTGCTCCCTGAAGATCAGGCCCCTCAAAATCTGCACAAAGGGCCTCTGGCATTTGAACACACTCTCTCTCCTCCTGATAGGGACTTGGATTGACAGCCACTTCCTCCAGGAGCCATTATGACGTGTCCACATAGTCTAAGGCAAAAGAAGACACACAGAACAGAGAACTTGCTGTACAAGTTAAGGCAACAAATTGTTTGCATACTATTCTCAGATGTGATTCTGTGTCTTTCTATGTAAGGTTTAGTCTTACAAATACATTTTCCAATCCTTTTAATTGGATGTTTGATAAACATGAAAAAATGAATAACCTTTTTTTTTTCAGTCTCACTCCCCCATGGGGGCACCTGTCCTCCTGAGGTCTAGATACCATCAGACTTTTCCCCCCAGCAGATGGCAGTATGGCATAACTGGTATGGACAAGTAGGAGTGACTGTTGCATCAAGTCCTGTATAATTTTGCATTATTGGTTTTGAAAATTGGTTTTATAAATAAATGCGACCTTCTTCCTGTGTGCTTTTATTATTTTATCGATTTGTTACTACATTAAAAATGTTTTGCTCTTTAGAATGTGTTGTGTTTCACCAATAATTTTGTAATATTATTGTATCTTTCTATTTCCATGAAGCAATACTAAGAATATTAACAACTTCTGAAAGTGACAGGAATTTGCCTGACAAAGCTATGAATGGAAATAATACAAACCTTATCAGTCCATGTCATGTTGAAACCCTTTTAGTTTATAAGTAAACAAAAATGACTGAATTACCTCCTTGGCAGAGGTACTTAAAATTGGAACTTGCCACATGTGGGATTTTTCTTTACAAAGGTGATGGAGTACACACCCTTCCTGTACTTGGGCTATCAGACCTTTACCTTGGCCTCTCCATTTGTGGTCCAAGCTTCCCCGCGGTCTGCATTCTCATTGTAGTGCATGCATGCTAAAAGCAATCTAAATATAAAAAAGGGACGATTAGTAGGCCTACAATACATGCAGATATCCGAAGTAAGAAGTAAGAAGGTTAAACATTATGCCAAATTTTGAACTTTAATGGGTTAAAAAAAGATTTACGGTTTATATTAAGCTGGAAACATTCTCACTAAATGAGTACAGACCATGAAGTAACCAGCCTGGACAGCATTCCTTTAGAGAGAGAGGGAACACAATGTTCTTTGGGGTGAACCTAAGGAGCAGGCAGTGAAATCCCTCAATAAATGAAGTCTAGTAGTAGGGACTGACCTTTGAAACATCTTTCTGCAGACAATCTTTCCACATCAAGTCACAAATCTTTTCACAAGCTTTGGTACCTTTGACACATGATAAAACAAGTATCAGGATTTCAACATGACCTGGGTTCTTAAACCCCATGAAAACCTGGATAAGTCATGAAGTTATAGATTATAATCAAAGGTGAATAGGAGTAAGGAAAATAAAAGTGTAAGAGGGATATATTTGTCATGAAAATTAAGTTTTTTATCTGATTTGACATGTTCCTCCTGCAAGATTGTCAAGTGTCAAAACAGCTCTAGCTGACTCTTAAATAATCAACTTCAATGTTAAAAAGGTTCATTAGGCTACTTTGGCTTTTTTTTGTTGACAGAGGTACATCTCTCATAAGCTGTGATTTTTAATTTAAAAGAAGTCATACAGTTTTAGGAGCAGTATTGTCATTCACATGCTGTTGACAGAAATGTAAATGTCTCACTTGGCTTTGTTGTCACCATAACAGCATGCTACACGACACACACCCCTAACCATCCCACTGCTCATGGCCATACCTAACCAAGTGAGTGTGTCATATAGTAAAGTGGGTGTGTTGTGTAGATACTGTGAGTCTGCAGATTGACCCACTTGGTTTGAAGCCCAGAGTTGCTGCTTATGGTCAGAGCCATCTTTTCCATTTGGAGCCAGGTCCTTCCAAATAAGGAGCCTGGAAACACGCTCCGCTACATCTGACTCAAGCTAACTCTAACTTACTGGGAACACCAAGTGGTGCAGATTTGTGCTAACATTAGCTAACTGACACAAAAGGTATCATTATCAAGTAACATTAAACTTACAGCAATATTATGTCAATAGTCCGACTCAGTGCGAGTCCCAGAGCCAGGGAGCAATCTGTTAATCACAGCTGTCAATCAACACCCACACGGCACCCACATCGAAGCTACTTTTCATCTTTATATCTTATTATGGGAGCAATGATTTCCAATTGACCACCAGCATACTTATTAGAGTTTGAAATTGAGACCATGAGAGAAGCTGATGCTTTTTGAATGGGAATCTGTTGGAGCCAAGGATTTTTTGGATCCATTATCCTGTGACCGTGAGTGGTATTGCACTTTAAGGGACTTTGGCATTGGCTTCAGTTGTAAGCTTTTTTTTTGTTTGCATGCCCCACATGTTGGGACATTTTCATCTCTAAAATAACTATTTTTCTGAGAAAATGCTTGAATAAAAGGTTGAAAGATTAATGATAGAAGTTATGGTTATTATTTATTGGTAAGTTAACCAATGGATTAATTGACTAATCAGAAAATAACTGATAGAATACTCAAAAAAATAATTGTTAGATTAGCAATCAAAAAAGTAATCAATAGATTGACTACCAACCAATTACATTTCCTGTTTCTAAATTTAGATAAAACTGAGGTGCTGGTTGTTGGCCCTGCTAGACACTGACACCAGTTTGATAACAGCAACACTGTCACGTTTGTACACTGGTAAATGACTCAGAAGAAGGACTACACAGGGAGCCAGGGATGTGTGCATAATAATATTCTTTATTTAATTTTATTTAATTATCTTAACAGTCAGATGAGGAAGAGATCCAGAAAATCCATAGACTACTAAGGTCAGAACCAGAGTGTCAGTCCGCCTGGCAAACAAATGAGGAAGAGGCATAAGGCAAAGATTACAGAAAAAGTCCACAGGTCGTACACAAGAGCTCACTGGGAAACTAAGAACAAATACATTAGGAACACTGAGATAACATGAGGGAAACAACAAGGAATGGCTAGAAGTCTTACTTGCAAAATGTACAACAAAGACAATCTGGAAACTGAACAAGAGAAACACTGCGTTTTAAATACACAGGGACTGATTACTAACTAAACACAGGTGAGTGAAACAAGGCACAGGTGAAACACAAGGCAATCAACAAAGGTGAGAAAACACAGGAAGTAAAGGTAACAAAACACAAGAAGAAGACATTTCAAAATAAAACAGGAACTAAACTAAAAGTCTGAACACAAACATAGAAATTATCAGTATTATCCTTCTCTCTCTCCTGTGTGTTCTTGTCTTTTCTCCCGTGTATGTGAATAGTGTGATGTGAGTCTCCCCTGTGTGCATGTGTTCTCCTGCCAGGTCTCCATGTTAATGGAGTTTGCATGGCTCAGGTCCTCTTCTGTTCTGGTGGCACCTGGAAGCTGCTTGGCATCCTCTTCATCACATTCATCATATATATTATAAATCCATTATAATTTTGTTATCCAGTTCAATACTGTATTCTGTAATTTGTGTTCTGTTCTATACACACAACATCTATTGCACATCTGTCTGTCCTGGGAGAGGGACCCCTCCTCCGTTGCTCTTCCGAAAGTTTCTTCCCTTTTTGTCCTCATTAAAGGTTTTAGGGAGATTTTCCTTATTCGTATTGAGGATCTAAGGACAGAGGATGTTGTATTGCTGTACAGATTGTAAAGCCCCCTGAGGCAAATTTGTTATTAGGCTATATAAATAAAATTAACTTGACTTGACTATTCTGTTAAAAGACTGCCAAACCAGGAGGAATGAGTCATGGGATATGATTGGCATTTGGCAAATACAACAAAATCTCTATCACAGTTTTATGCTCAATAATATACTGTACCTTTAAGATTTATTGCCTGAGCCAAATTCCCACTCAAGCATTTGATGCTACCATCCAATGAAGTGAGATATTTGTCTGTTTTTAGTCCTCACACACCTGGGCATTTCTTCATTAATGTACATTTCCATATAAAGATAAAATGCAGAAGTCTTTGACTTGTGCTTAAGCTGCTTTTACACAAAACCAGCAATGTCTACTTAGTGCCCTTTACTCCATGACATCAGTAGTTCTCTCCCTCACATCGCTGTAATGAAGCCATTTATATTAGTGACAAATGTGATCATTCTTCTCTCTTTCTTCTTGTCTCTTTTATCAACTCCACTTGGAGCTGGTGCTCAGTGTGTGTGACCATCTCTCCAAACAATGATATCCAACTCACTCAATATCAGTCATTAAAATTTAGCGAAGAGTGCAAAGCATATCAGATTCCTCATTCAGGCTGTGGATGAATTTTTCAAAGTCCTATTACCTCTTCAGGCACCACTGCTGATGTCTCAAGGCTGCACACTGTGACAGTGCCGTTGCCTGTCTCTGCTGTTACTGTAGCTGAGGCGTGACAAAAGCTGAATCAACAATAACAACATGAGTCTCAGGGAGGCTTTACTGATTCATTTACTACTGCTTGTTGAAAAAAAATAAGTTGCTATTTGTTATCTTGACGAAGAAAAGCTTAAATTTGATGGGAACTTTTTATCTTGCAGGTAATGTGTACATTGAAAGTTGGGCCACAATTGTTCAATTTCAGCCTGTAATACACTGTCAGAGGTTGTATCTGGTTGCACCAAAATAGTAAAATAAGTAAGCAAGGAAAGATCCATCTACTTTACTCAGTATCGTCTTTCTTTGAGCTGTAATGAAACATATAACTGTTGTAATGATAAGGAGTCAAATGTGGAGGAATCCTCTCTGCTCCATCTGGCAATATCTCCAGTCCAAACTTCCCAGGCCTGTATCCCTACAACATTGACTGTTCCTGGCTAATTGTGGTGGCAGAGGGCTCATCTGTCCTCCTCACTTTTTACCACTTTGAGCTGGAGTACCATGCCAACTGTGCTTACGATTTCATCAAGATCCACAATGGCATATCTGAGGATGAGGGGAACCTCCTTGGCACGTTTTGTGGTGACATCTTATGGGGTTCAGTGTTGGCTACAGAAAAAGTAACTCATCATATTTTACACAATATACAAGAGATCAGGTGCAACGGAGTGGATTCTTTCTGGCCAGGTGTTAACACAATAATAACTAATTTTCAATAAAGATTTTTATGAAAAGGAAGTGGCTATTGGTCCGTGTCAATAATCTGTTTATTGTTGGTGCATGCCCGGTGTGCCTCCAACATAGGAGATGACCCCTCCCAGCTCCTTCTCTCCTCCAGAGCATCCATGCCAGGTCTGCCAGACTATGTGTAACAGTGACAGTAATCACCAATCACCGAACTGAACTGAACCCATCAAACAAAGCTCAACATGCACACACATATGTTGGACTGCACCAGCCACTTTCTTTGGGATTGATTTTGCACTATTTTGGACTATATTTTTGGACCATATTCTTTATTCTGTGTCCTGCGATCACTGTGTATATTTCCTAAATTACTGTATTTATTATCATCCCTACATGGCCCTTGTAAATTGGAAACACCACAAACATGTTCAGCACAGTATGCAGGACTGTTATTGCACTCAAACATATTCAGCAGTACCAACACAAGACATGACTATATATGGCTGACCAGTGTACATCTGTTTTTAGTGATTGTATATGTGTTTCTTTTCAGTGACTTTTAGTGGTGTCTCATCTGTCATATATGTTGCACTGTGGAAAACGATATTTTGCTGCCATGTATGCCGAGTGTGTACTACGGAAGTGACCATAAAGAACTTAAAATTGAACACTTCTGCAATGCAAAACACCATCTCTGACAGAAACTTGGTAGAGCAGAGCTCATCACCCATCTCACACTATCCCTACTACGAATAATGTGAACGTCCTTGAGTGGTCTAGCCAAAGCCCAGACTTGAATCCAATTGAAACTCTGCAGCATAACTTTTAGGCAGCTGCTCACAGACTTTCCCCATTTGACCTTGTCAAGCATAAACCATTTGGTAAAACAGCTGAAAACAGCTAGCCTGTCTCTGTCCGAAGGTAACAAAATCCACCTACCAGCACCTGTAATATGGAGGACCACAGGTGTTATGAAAATTGTTATCAAGCTTACTAATTAACATGTTATATCTTGTTTAATTCATACAAAAACCTAATTGTTTAAAAAATAAACTATTTCTTGGCTGGGTGCAGTGACTCCAGGCAGTCAAACAGTGTGATTTCACAAACACAATACAACATGTTAATTAGTGATCTTTAGAGATGCCAGTAATACCTTTGGTCAGAGCCAGGCTGGCTGTTTCCTGTTTTTATTCTTCTTTATGCTAAACTAAGCAAGCTGGCTGTAGGATCCAGCTTCATATTTAATGGACACATGTGGAAATAGTATCAATCTTCTCATCTAAGTCTTGGCAAGAAAAGCAAATATTTCCCAAAATTTCTAACTTCCTTTAAACTGTTCAGGAGGTATGTTGTTTTGTCAGAGACTTAAATTGCATAAACTCTTACTTTTTTAAGACTCACTTGTATCAAATAGTGGATGGAGCATCTGATTTTTTTTTTTTGCTCAGTGATATAACTTTGCAAACAATGCAGCCAAGCTACAAAGTGAGCAATTAGCGCTTGCTCCAGCACACAATCTCAGCATGAATGCCAACCTGGTTAATGAGTGAGCAGGAGCATACAGCACAGCAGCATTGTCTTCAGCAGCATTTTGTTTTCTGTCCGTGATGTCTCATGTGCTGCTCCAGATGTAGCTTCATTAAATCATTATGTTGGAGGGAGGAAACAATGGCCTGCTCTGTGTTTAATCACTCAGGGAGCTCCATCTCTTTCCCTCTCTTGGTCCCTTCTGTTATTTCTACAGAGAGCTTGTTGTTTACCTTACTGCAGTAGGAAAGGCACTGTTTGTGTTTTAACGTTTCGCCTATGAGTTATTGATCCGGAAGTTCAAATCTGTCAATATATTTCCAACTTTACAGAAGTGTGTAGCATAACAAACTGTAGTTTTCCTGTCAATGACACATTCACAACTTATGGGGAAGGCAAAATGTTGCCACACTGGTGACTTCAGGGAAGCAGAAGGATTTTCCATTTCTGTTGTTTCTCCATCATCTCTGACTCCAGCAGTGGCCATGGTGTCTCGTAAAGTAATGCAGCTGCAGATTATTTGTAAGCTACACTGTGTCGTCTTTGAAATGTTGTTTTTTGTTTTGTTTTTTTTCTCTGGACAATCACCGATCCTGCTTTTGATTTCAAAAGTCAAAATTGAACACCCATTTCGATCGATTTTCGATTTAGAATCAAAATTGTGACATCCCTAGTAATTTGTAACTTCTGTTTTGAAAAGTAAAAAAAATAAGTTGCTTAACATCTACATCAATGGTTATATACCATTAAGATTATTCTCTGTTCACTGGATTCAGCAGATGGGAACCATCTGCAGAATTGTCATCCAATCAGGATACTCCCCACCTGCAAGAGTGAGTCATTGTTTGAAATCTCTACCCTGCACCTCCCCTCCTTGTGCCCAGGAGGGTAGAGCTAATTAGCTACAACTAGTGACTTCCTACCCTGTTGGAACAGGAGAGGCTATTGGTGGCCTCTGACCTGGCACATTAGCCAATCAGCCACCGGCTGGCACTCACCTCATCCAGGTCCATCTCGTCTGGATTCTTTCACCGGCGCGTTGACTGGGACACCGGCACCACCACGATGTAGTACCACCTGCCAAGAAAAATAAAGCCTGTGTTAAGACTGAGTAACTGAAGCACATACACGCTGAGATCAAAGTGGGCCAAGCACATTAATAACACACTGAAAACATTTAGAAAGACATATTTCACTGTGAGGCTTGCTGGGCTGAATTCAAAACTTGAATGCTATACAAGCGGGTCCAACCAAGGTCGAACACCAGTAGATTGGCACTGCATTCTCCAATTAATGGCTAATCACTAAGAACATCTGCCATGTAGATTGGAACAAACACTGTTCCAGTGAGAGGAGCCCTCAGCTAATAGAGATCCCCATAGGAATCCTTAGGTTAATAAGACCAGCTATGTTACTACTTGTGTGTGTGTGTGCTTTTACTGCTATCGTAATAAAAACCAAAGTAGAGGGAACAGAAAGACATAAGAAAGACATTTAGTTTGGGGTCAAACTAAGGAGTTAGGTAATAAATGGAGGAACACACTTGTGAGTACACAATGTACAAACATCTGTGTCTGTGTTTATTTATGTACTGGCTCTTTCTTGCTGTCTCTTTTGTTTTCTCCCCCAGTCTGTCTTCTCTCAGCTCAGTTTTTCACCCACTACAACTGTGATTCAACAGTCAGTCAAGCCTCAAAGTGGGAGAAGACATGTATAACAAGACCCCCCCCCCCAACCAACACCACCACCACACACACACACACACACACACACACACACACACACACACACACACACACACACACACATACACACCTCCACCTCCACTTTCCAATCCCCAATCACCAGCACTCTTTGCCTGTCAATCTGTGCCAGAGCTTGGCCAGCCCTGACAGCCCTGTAATCTTTTTACCAATCAACCGTGTGCACTCCCCCTACTCAGATGTGTCTGTATGTATGTGTGTGTGTGAGCTGTGTGTGTGTTTGTGTGTATCTCAAGGAAAGGCTTTACTCGTCAGGGTCAGGCACAATTCTGCAATTCTGAGTCAAAAGATAAAACAGCTTGACCAGATGTTAAAAGCCGCAATTATCATCAGCTACTGTGTCAGTTGACCAAAAGTTGCAGTTTTAAGTTTTAAAATCAGTTTAGTATTAATCAGATACAAGCATGCCAATTGTGCTGCTGTTGCTATTGGAAATGTTGAGTTTTCAGAGCTGCAGATGAATTAGCAGATGAATTGACTGCTGTTTAGGGGCCACTGCCACAAACAAGCCCTAAAATGCATACATTTGAAGTATAAATTCCTCTGTTCAACTCTCGTCTTCATTTACTTACAGTATTGCTTTAAATATTTTTGTTTTTTGTAGTTTTCATTCATTTGATCTTTCCATAAAGAGAGACTGTAAACGTACTCATTATTCCTGTAAACGGTGAAATCCTATTACCAGTGCCGCTATGCTAGCTCTGTGACACCAAAGCTCATTGATGCAGAACACAACTGCTGGTGTTAACCAGCAACTGGCTCTACAGTTCTTCTACTGCAGAGGAGTTCACTGATGGGTGGCCTGGTTGACAAGGGGCAGGAGCGATGACACTGGTGACACTCATGAGGGAAAGTGAAGGGGGGTGGGTGGGGACTGAGGAAGTACAATGGGTAAGGGTAGTGATGGCAAGCAATTTTATTTGAACACTAGAATATTTGCATTTTCTGAAGAAAATGCATGTGAGAGCTGCAAGCTGTTAGCTGTTGCTCCAGCAGCAAGTCTTTTAAAAATCTTGTGGCACCACCTACAGATGAAATTGTATCAAATGCTACAGACTTGTTCAGTATCCCCATCTGTACAAACTGAATTTGGTTACCATGGAATATTACATTTAAGAAATATGGCAGTTCATAAGTAGTATGGTGGTGTTTCACTAATGGCCACAAGGTGGGGCTATTGGTGCCATGCGTCAATATGTCATGCAAATTCTCATGGAGAACTTGTGTACCAAGTTTCATTTGATTAAAGACAACAGAATTGTAGAAATGTCATATTATAATTTTATATTAGCACCCTCTGTGAGTAGAATCTTATCAAATGTTACACACTTACGCAGTTTGGCTGTATGTACAACATTCCCAATGCAATCCAATTTAGCATTGAAGAGTTATGGCTCGTTAAAAGGGCATCAGGCCACGCCTTCAAAAGATTGATAACCAATTACAGACACACAACGTGATACCCAAATATGAGCTTTTAAATTTTGTTCCAGGTCATCCAAATATGGTATGTAGCAACTTTGGTGAAGATTAGATGAAATATGTGCCAAAAGAAGCAAAAAATATGTTTACCAAAAAATCCAAAATGGCGGAAATTTTTTCCAGGCGCAAATGGGCATGGCCTTCATCGGTCAAATCAGTTTCATCCACAGGAACACACTGCAAAAATTGTTTTGCCATGCCTAACAGTTCGTGAGTTGTTAGCCAAAACGTAAAACACACAATAACTGACCACATGGTGGTGCTATTTGGTACCATGTTTTAATATAATATATGAAAATTTTGCCCAGGTTTAGAGAAATCTATTTCTGAGTTTCCTGTTGTCTCTTGAATACAATGGAGGTGAATGGAATTTTGTTGGTTTTGCACATTAAAACGGCAATATGACTTTTCAATCTGTGAAGCTTATGTTAGCTGAAGCAGTTATATATAATATTACTAAACCATAAATCCAGGGAGGACCTCAACAAGAAGTAACTGCATCAATTTGTCTGATTTTCTGAATAAGCTTAGGATTTCACTTAGTGAATACCATGTAGACCACAAATATGTGTGTAGAATTTAATTTAGAAATGGACATCCCAATCACAATGTTGGTGAGAAAAATCACAATTAGATATTTTTCTCAAACTATTCAGTCATACAGGCAGATATCTCTAAACTTGAGCAAATAACAGAAAATCAAACAATGGGAGAAAGCCTCACACACTGCTGATTCATTGTACACTGGAGAAACGGTGTTCATCATCCTCCACTGACTGTTGACATATGAATAGACAAAACACCCAACTTCTCCGCCCTCCTCCCTGTGGATGGGTCTTTATCACCAGTTTACTCAAGCATGAGCTAGGCCTCTTATGGTCCCAGTTGCGACACATGGTGCATCAAAAACTGCTGCCTCATGCCCTCCTGACGTAGTGGGGCACTAAACAGCTGCTACTTAACTCCATGGATAACAGTTTGAGACATGCCTAATTGCTTAATTTGTTTACCGTCAACTCCACTCAGAATGTCAACAGAACAGCAAACACATCAAGGTTAGCAAGAGTTCCAATCTCATCTTTGGTGTAATGGCTTTCTATCGCAACTGTTTTTGCTTTCTGCTTAAATCCATGGGAGAATTATAAATGATCCCCCATTTATATTTCAAATGCCAACGCAAGCTGAAAACACATCATTGCTGAGCATCGTTTGTGGAAACAGAGTCGTATAATTTGCAGGCAGGTGAATGCAAATTACTTGTTTGCACAAGCTTGCATGCTGAAATGCACACACAACACAAAAACGCATGAGTGGTCAAACAAAATGAACCTGGAAAAGTAGTGCTGAATGAAGGCAAACTTGTGCAGAAAATGTATAGAACCACAGACAGTGGCTAATGCCTTCAAACTCAATCATGTCATTTTCTGTCAACTTTTATGGATGCGTATATGAAAAACATGAGCCTAGAGGTTGCTGTGAGTACATAGTGATGGAGCAGGCTTTGTGGTACAGAGTTGCCCACTCAGGTTCAGGCCACTTTCCCAACAGAAATGTGGTTGGAACTCTCTGGTTTAAATTTAGCAGGGAAATGAGGGCGCTGTGTGGGATCCTGCTTGAAAAGAAAAGAGGCACTTAAACCACCAACGCACAGGCAAGCTCTCCTAGCTCTCCTCCAAGTGTTACAGCTAACCCTGAGAGAGGGTGAAGAGGAGAGAAAGGGCCAGAGACAGAGAGAGAAAGAGAGACAAAGAGAAGGGGAGAGGTGATAGCGATTTTGACAGAATCTGCAATCCAATCAGTCGGTTTAGATATGTGATTGAAGTCTATGGTGAGGTTGCGGTATGTTGTGAGAGAGCCCTGAATTTTTCTTTTCTTCCTGGCAGGCTTACTCTGCATCTAATGCAGGTGAAAGGTTGGATATGGAACTGATTTCACAACACATTAGAAAAATTCTTAAGAGAAACACTATGGGCTGTGCCAAGATAGAAGAAAATAGTTTTTTTCCTTTCATTCATCACCAACTACAGGTGTGTGTTTGAGGGATTTGCATGAGTCTAGAATAAGTCATGAACTTTTTTCAACCAGCTGGAACACCTACTACAAGGTTGATATAAACAATGTGCATGTTTCTTCATGTTATCTGTGTTGTTTTTTCCACTTGTTGTTGGGGGTACATGAATGGAAAGATGCGTGAGTAAAGGAGGGATTGTTCTAAAACCAGTTAGGCAAATGTGGACCAGGAAGCGTCAGCGGACTGTGTGGTCTATAACGACGTCTGGTCTTTGCAGGTTGGCTACTTAGCACTGCTCATAGAAAACAATCTGTTGAGATGATTCAATCAAGGGTAACCAACCTGCACACAAGGCTCTGGTAATTACTCAACCGGCTTCTCAGGCAGGTGCAAAAAGAGGCCACAAGAGGAAGGGAGGGTAGTTGGAGGGGAGGTGAAGAGGAAAACAAAGGAGGAGAGGGGAAACTCAGGTTTCTGCCAGAAAGGGGCCAGCAAGTTTGAGAGGTGTCCTGGACACCAAACTGGAACATGAGAGCTATCCTGAGCGCCAAATAGCAGTTTTTTTTGTGTTTATTGTGTGAACCTGGCACAAATGAGGCATGGTGGGGAGTATTGTTTGCACAAGTAGGGTCAAGTTCAGTTCAGTTTTCATAATGCAAAACAAAGTCCCGCAGAACGCGTCGACATGAAGAAAACACTTCCAGGAAGACAAGCAGCCATCATGTTTTCCTTTTCTTCCAGACCAAACGATGCTGTCCTGGCTGTCAAGCACTCTAGTACACAGTCAGATAACAATGAACTGTCAGCAGCAGCTGCCAGAAACTACTGCTGTAAAACAAAGGTGTTGGACTGTGTTTGGGAGTTGAGGGCAGACTATTTGGCCAGGTGTAGAGACGTTGCCAGGTGACATCAGCCAAGGCCTCTCTTATACACTCTTATTCTGAGCTCTGTCTGACCAAAATGAATTTAATGTTAATTTCATACGTAGAAACGGCTGCAGAGTCCCATGTAAGATGGGCCAGTTGGGTGGCTTGACAACCACACAAAAATGACTCATTATGTATTTATCACAGAATGCCCTATTACAGAGTTCAGATCCACAAGCTTCTACTTAGTGCCACTTGGGATGTATAGTAGCACATCTGTCATGTCACTTATATTAGTTTATTGACCTTTCAGCATTATTAGAGGTTCATGATGACATTTGTCATTAAAAACAATTATTTTGCTGTTATAATGAAACATCAATATATGTAGACCAAAAAAATTCAAATAGACTAAAAATTTTACATAGACTAAAATTTAAAATGTGCAATTATATTATCTCATATATCAAAAATCTGCAATCTAAAGTCCGTCATTTAGGAGTCTGCACATATAGGGGATTGGTGATCTCTTGTCACTCCAAGATGACAATGTTTCCTCCACTGTAATGATAAGTCTGAAGACAGTGGGATATTTGCTAAAACAAATGAACTGCCTGGGAACTGAACCAGCAACCTGCTGGCCTCCCTAAATGCTGCTGCAAAGCATTTATCAGCAAACGCTGCTAAGAGACACATGCAAGGCTGTTCGGATTGTTTTAAGTGTTCCTGCAGCCACGGAGTACTTGTTAAAATTAGATGTTTTTGTTGGAGGCTATCAAATGTGCAAGTGAATGCGTGTTTGCGCAAATGTTACACCCAGCAAACAATCAGAAGGAGGCTCTTAAATTGGTCTCTCCCCTCCCAGAGAGCAGGAAAAAGTGAGAGTGGGGTTTTTTTGTTTTAAGATATTCATGAATCTCTGAATCCCTCTCAAGGATTACAATCTCTCATCCATCTCATGGTGTCGCACAGCTTTGGGCGATTTGAAGCCGCCTGCATTCATGTGCAAAGCTTGGCTTCAGGAAAATAACTCTAATTTATAAACATGGTAACAAGGTAGCACATGCATATTACTGCTAAAAATCCAAGAGAGGTGCATTGATTGCACTAAGCCCGATCCTGATGTAACACATAGAATATTTAATAGCTAATACTATGGAATTAGAATGGATATTGTTACAAGAGCTAATCCAAAGCTAAGCAGGGTACCAATTTAGACAAAAAGAAAATTCCATGTGTGTCACCTGGCATGGGGGAAATTAAGTGTGAATTCAGAGAATAGAGGAGCAATGGAGAATGAATGTAATGGGAAATGAACATAAGAGACAGCTACAGACAGTGAAAGAGAGACAGAGGAAAAACTGGACACGAGTATGGTCTCATCCAGTACCTGTGCCTCTGGCAAAGCCACATCCATGATGTTAGGTTGGCCTCGAGGTTCACTGTTTTCGAGCTGGGAGAAGATGACTTGGTATCCTCGGATTTGGCCGTGCTGTTTCCCCTGCAGGGGTGGCTTCCAGGTGACCCGAATGGCTGTCAAGTTTATGGATTTAACCTCCAACTTCCTGTGATGTGCTCCCGGCACTGGTATCCAGAAGAGGGAGGGAGGGAGGGAAGGCAAACAAGAGCAATGAGTTAGGAAAAAAGAGAAGATAGAATGGAGAGGGGGAGTTCTGCTCCATTTCTATTCCACAGAACAGAAGAAAGAAAACTGGAGGACATTTAAAAAGTGAAAGAGGAGGAAAGTGGTGCAGATAGTGAGCCCAGGGTGATGAGCCTTAACCTGCCATAGATGAAAAGTTTTAAAGTTATAGAGAAAAAGCTGGAAGGAGGAAAAAAGAGAAGGTGAACCCCTCTCCTACCACTACCATCTCATTAACTCATAGTTGATCAACAGGACACAGAGAAATGTGCAGTAGTAGTAGTAGTAGTAGTAATTGAAGAAAATAGTGACAGTCAACCCTAGACAACAGAGATGTGAAGAGTCTGAGAACACTCTGCTTCAGGGGAGTTGTCAACCTACCATCCTCTTTGGTTCTCATCCTCACTGGGGCACTCTCAGGGCCTGGGCCCACGTCAGTGTGTGCCCTCACCCACACCTGATACTCAGTCCACTTCTCCAGGCCCTCCAGCACATAGCTGGTGGCGTCTGCACCGATGCCCGTCACCTCATGCCGCTCCGTGTCCTCTCCAGCCAGGGCCTGGTAGCTGACTGTGTAGCGCACAATGGCGCCGTGGCGACTAGCGTCGGGCGGTGCCACCCAACTCACCTTGAGGCTGGTGGAGCTGAGGCTGACCAGATGTACCTCCTGAGGGGGGACAGACAGGGCTACAGGGGAAGGGAAGCTCAACCACATAAATGCGGGCAACGATCAAGAAAACAACACAACACAAGCAGACATAAGGCAAAACCATGGAAGCTTTTGTACAGTGGTTGATATTTTTTAGGTTTCTGTCTACAGTATGCAACAAAATCTAGCTCCATATTTTTTTGTATTTTTTCAGAGGAAATAAAAACTGTAAAGTGGCAGTAGCTTTTTTGATGAAAAAATAGTCCATTGAAATACAGTACTGGATTACAGCTTTTACATACTTGACATCAATGTCCAGCCAGGCTATTCCATGTTTTGGCTTTGTCCTCTTCCTTGTACTAAACCTTGGTCTCAAAGTCTATTCTTGAGTTACTTTCTGAGCTGGTGAGATACATATATAATTTGCACAAATACTGTAGGTGACAAATTTAATGATATTTTATTGCAGGCTTGAATATACTGAATATATATACTGAATACAAAAAGCTTCCATACAAAACAGGATGCTACCTCCGGACTGAGAGATTGGCTGCAAAAACACATTACCAGACTACTGTTGAAGCTGTGTTTGGTGCTGCATTTATGCGAGAGACCATGAAGCAGGGTGGGGTGAACAGAATATAAAATTTGCCAAAATTTCACAAGGCAATGTTTTCAAAGCATCTGATGTAAAGACAACACCTCACTGGCCCTTTGAATTGAAATGTACACTGACTTCAAGTAAAACACAATATGTACCATCATCTTTTTTTTTATTTATTTTTTGTGCAAGATAAGTGATTAACATGAAGACATATATGACACAGTACAAGACAAGAGGGAGAACCAGAACCAAACAAACAAACCAAACCAAAAAACAGATTTGCTCTTGAGATTCACGTACAAGTAATTCAGGAAAATTTGTGGCATTTATCAATTTTCTCTTACTTAGAAATTTTCTCTTAGACACAAACAAAATTTACGAGTGGTCCAGACCTGTCATACATGAATAGATCATCTCTGCTTTTCTTCACATGGGAGAAATACATGTTTGACTTACAATAATAATGTCCTAATCTGAATTCATTTGGAATTAAAATATGATACCAAAATTAACAAAAAATAAATATTAACTAAGACAAACTTAATACAAAATTAATATTCAGTTTATCATATTATCATCACCATGGCTGCCAATTTACTGAAAGATTCTTAACATATTATGATTTGCATAGGTATATTTTGGCGCAACTCCAACAGCTGCCTCTGTGTCCTTCTGCAGGTCTCTGTCCAGTATCATCTTCTATTGCACCAGAAAGAGTAACATCACCTGCAGACTATAATATTCTCTCCTCTAATATCTCTGTCACTGTCACATCCCTTGACTGCCTCCTGTCATGGGCCGCTTTGCTTTTGAGAGACCTTTTTTTAGCATCTAACTTCATATCAAAGCACCCCCTCTTTATTTCTGTCACAGTGCAGAGCTGCTCTAATGACACGTCGTTGGCAGCTGGATTCATATTTTCTAGTTTTGGGTCTCCGATTACTGACACTCTTAAATGTATGTTTTTTCCTACTGATTTCTGAAAGCAGGGCTTGAAGCTGTGCAGTTGACTTTTTGGGAACTTTCCTGTGAATGAAACTTGCTCACAAATGGAGTGGAACACTGAACCTTATATGGCAATTTTAATACTTTAAGATATTCTTATTGTAATACGCATGTGTATAGATGTGTGTGTCATATCTGCCAACACTCCTGATTTTTGACGGAGTCTCCCAATTTTTAACCCTTTCTCCCACTGTACTCCCGATTGGTAATTTCTCCCAAAAATCTCACGATTTTTTTTTTTTTTTTTGGATTTGATTTATTGATTGGGACAGTGTGCAGTTTTAAACATAAACGATGCACTGCACCGGAGTTAGCTTGAAGCTAATTTGCATCTGTAGTCCCCCACAATCAAAACATACAACAGCACAACAACAAACAGTACAAAGCAAAAAAAAACAAAAAAACACACAGAACACACCATGCAAAATACAAAGCTACACACAACAGCACATCACGTACACCCACAATGTCAATAAAAAATTAATGATGTTAACTAGGCTCAGTGGTCACACAGCTGATTGGTCTTCAGTAGATTTTTTAATTTGGCCTTGAATGTATTGATAGAACTACAGTTCTTCATATCATCAGGTAGGGCCTTTCACTGAGTTGTGGCTTTCACAGAGAAAGCTGACTGCCCAAATGCAGTGCGACAAAATATTCTGGAGGATCTCATAGCGATACAAACCAAATAGGTGTTTCTCAGCTTCTGCATGGGATATGTGTCGTGGCAACTTAATCAATGTGCTGTGGTTGTGTAAAAAGTACCGGCGGTGGATGGGACACTGTGGGCAAAGCAGTTGAAAATGTTGCTTTTCTACATGTTTATGCTTATTGAACATGTGGTTTGATTAAGTACTTACTGGCTTTTTACTCGTGATGGTTTTGTTGCACTTACAGTAACGAACACAGTTGTCGTTAACTCGAGTAAAACATTAAAGAAAAAAACCTCTCGTATTTTGAAGCGTAAATTTTGGCAGGTTTGGTGTGTGTTTGTGTGAGTGGGTAGGTGTTGTGTGTGTAAGGACATAGAGGGGAGGGAGAACAAAGAGAAAAAAAAAGCACAGCTACAATGCTCTTGGACGGCATCTCTGGTTGGGCCCCAAGGACAAAGAGGCACCAGGGTGGGTCCGGAACGGTTCAGATCTGGTCACCTGGGTCAGGGCAGAATTTTATTTATTTTATTTTTCCCCTTCTTTTTCTCATTTCTCTTTGTTTCAGTTTGTTTGCTTGTGTTTTCCTTTTATTCTTTTTATTCTTCCTTGCTTTCTTTGTTCTCTCCTCCTTTATGCTGCTCCAGGCCTGTAGGAGTTTGCTGGCCTGTTGCAGGTCAGATCACCTTTAGAACAACCCACAGGAGAGTTCTGTTCAATTGGGTCTCTACACATAACATGAGCCCCCTGCGTGAGGTGGTACAAGCTTGGTACCACCACAGTAAAAATTCAGCAGTCAGCTGGCATAGAGTGCCATTTTAAGTGCTGGCATTGTAAAAGCACATAATGATATGAGGCAATATAACACAGCACAGCTCACAAATGTGGTAACAAGACACATTAAATGTACCTTTGACGCTGAACACTGGTTGTTGATTCAACTCTGCTGGACCACTAGTTGTAAATTGGAGGAAAACTTCTTTCTTTTTGGAACAAGTTGCTCTCAAATGTGGCTGTATTGTCTACTTTCTATGCACGTAGGAAGGAGAGACAACAGTTTTGGCTTTAGGGTTGAAGATTCTCAGTCTCAAATCAATACAACAAATACTATTGAGTCCTATAGCTCAAGACATGGAAAGACTTGTGTGACTCTTTCTGATTAAATGTCATATGTCCGTCTAATTCTGAACCTTCCAGATCCATGTGACCTTCAACCCAGTGGGCTCATATGCTGTGGATGAGAGTTGTTGCCAGGTAATGTGTGCCCTCCATAAGGGCTTGAAAGCAGATAGAGCAGAGAAAGGTGAAACCTTATTGCCCCTACTGGTGGCGCTGTGGCACTTCATTAGAGTGCTGCATCAGAGATTTCATCATACAAAAGCTGCAAGTCTCAGTCTAAAAAGTAAAATATTATCAGCAGCAGCTCGTGTGCATTTATGATCAATTATCCTTAATATTCCTTATAAACATAAACATATCCTTAGAAAACCAGTAATATACAGTGGGGTCCAATAATGTGAGACCACATTGAAAATCTCAAATATTTTCACGTAAAACTGGAAATAATCAGAATTTTTGAAAACAAGAGGTAATTACATGTAAAATGATGGAGAAATATTTAAGATTCTGAACTATTTCTGGGCAAATTTGTGGCTTTGACAACTTAACTCCTTTGTACAAAAGGTTAGATTTCCTTGACTTGTATCCCTTCCATTGAAGCGTTCAGATGACAGTCAGGTGGATTTGATCTACTCACCAGATGCTCATTCAAGTAACTCAACTTGCAGCCAGTGTACACCTGTTAACTGTGGTTTTAAAATATAAATATAAATAAATATGGTTTCTATTCAAACATATCCAATTATTTTCATTTATTGAAGTGTCACAATTAAGGAAGGCTGTGTTAAGTTGAGTTAAATTGACTTTTTTGTGTTGTTTTTACATAAGTTTACAATTGGGCTTCCAAAAATATACTTCGGCCACCAAATTTAGGGACTTGGGGGCCCATGGGGCCAGTACTTAAAAATATTAGCGTCTATCCCTGTTAACACTCATTGAAAAAGAGCCTGCAAACAGCAACCCTAATTTTTTTTTATCTTTCAGTATCCACAAAAAAACACAGGCCAAAGTATAGGGGCAACAAATATGTACAAGAATTTTTGGAGGCCATTTGAAAGTTGTTTATTCTGTTTCATAACATTTAATTATCTGAATCTGTGGATGACTCAAATCAGGCCAGCATAACAATTGGCATGAACAGAATAAGCTCTCACCTTTGACTGTGACCTGGGCTGTGGCTTCCATAACGCCCAGGGAGGAGATGGCCATGCAAGTGTAGTTGGCCGATTTACGGATGTTGGTGACCTCCAGCACGTTGCGTCCCATTGGCATCTCATCCTCCTTGGTCAGATCCTCTGAGCCCATCATCCACTTGATGTAAGGCATCGGCGAGCCCACCGCAACACATGTCAGGTTGACACTGCCACCTAGCATCACCTCTTGGTCGGTGGGTAGAATGCCGAATCTGGGTGGGACTCTTCGCACTACCAGGATGAAGAGGAGCAGGAGAAAGAAGTGAATAGTTCAGATATGTAAAGAGAATATGATAGTTTTGTTGGGTTTTTTTAGATCTGATGAATGGTCTTGCCCCATACAACACCAGAAGTTTAAAGCTAATGCAGAAAAGCTACCAGAATGGAGGGCTGATCACTTTTGCCCAAATTTGCAGGCGAGCACACAATAACAGAAGTTTAACCGACTTCACTGCATTTAACACCTGAGCTGAGAGCATCAGAGCTCGGAACAGAAATACAGTCACTCTGCATCGCTGCTGTCCTCTGCTTCTATCATTTCACACCGATTTGTTTTGAAAGAGTAATAGCCAATGGGGAAACTCCAACACAGTCAGCCAACCAATGGTGAAACTTCATTACTCACTCTTTCACTCAGGCACTCAAGCACTCAGGGACATCCGCAGTTATAGGGCGGGCCCCACTGTTGCAGTCCAGCCAAAAATCAATTCAAACAGTAAGGTTTTAAAAGATTTACATCAAGCATAACATTTGCTCTCTGAGGTTCACGGTCATAGGGCTGATTTTTACATGCAAAGACTGGACAGGCCAAGTAGTGTTACCAGCCTGGGAACAGGACGAGGACGACATTCTCAATCAAAGCATGCACAGGAGCTGAGGAAAGATATGGGAAAGGATCACAAAATTGAATACGCTGGGGGAAGAAGATAAAGGAGGCACTTGGTCCAATTTTCTCATATGAACGACTGAACATCTGATTTTCAGTATGACTAATGCACACCAGACCTTCCTTTGAGTATTTTGAGAAAGTGTGGGTATTCTACTTATGTTGGTGGCCACCTGTGTCTTCTCACACAACTGTAACAGTCTCCAAATGCAGCTATTTTTCACAACATATGCTTAAGAAAAAGAGAAACCAGCAAGAAGCGGGCCTAATGTAAGACCATTAAGCTCAAATTATCTGTTATTCTTTCATGATTCCAAAGACTAAACAGTGCTAAGAGCAGTCAGTCAATGGGGCCTGTGTATATTGAACACTTAATGTTGTGAATAATTCATGGCGTGCGATTAAGTTTGGAGAGGTGCTGTGGAACAAAATGACTAGAGGGCAATTTTAATAATAATTGTTATCGATTCCTGCAAAGCCTCTCTCCTGTTGAGAGCGGCTTGGAGAGACGGGCTCCGGGACTCTATCAAAACCACAAAATAAGCCCTGTCGCCACTCTGCCTGCCTGCTTGCTGGATATCTATAAATTTAACTGCCTTGAAAAAGTGCCCAAGGATAGCAGAACCTGTTCAGTCAATCAATATTTGAGCAAACTGGCACAGAGTCAGCAGGCTCCCAGGCTTCCTGGCAGCAGCACTGGGCTACCATGATGGCTGATCATCCCCCCTGTCAGCACACTGCCAGCTCATTCTTAAATATTCTATAGGTCAGCCTTTTAAGTGACGGTGATGGTACAAGTAAAGAAACCATTTCCAAAACATTAGTTCTAGTCTTTGACAATGACAATGTCATCATTCATTCACTTTAAAACAGAGGCTCAGACTGTAAAACTGTGTTTGGATTAAGGGCCAGAAGTCATAAAATCCATTACTTGCATATATTTCTTAATGATTAGTTGTTATACAATAATGTCAGTAAGAGCAGATCAGATCCTTTTTTCAAAAGTGTTTAACTTTCTCAAAAAATCATGTAACTTTCTATGAGCTTTTTTTTCCTGCAGGGCCTCCTGCTGCAATATTTCATGTAGAAGGAGGGTTATCTGTCTTCTCATTAGGCTAACGTATGCCTATCACATCCTTCAGTCTCTAGGGTGCCCATGGCGGTAAAACAGACATAATCCCCTGAGAACAGCTTTGTCAGTTCTGATACCCATGTCCCTCAGCAGGGGGGCAGGGGTGTTGTTGCCTGAATACCTGACAAATCCGGTTGCCACCTGAATACCGAAGTAATCTATCACACATCTCTGATGAGCCTCCAGAGGCGGATGGAAAGTGTGAAAGCAGCTTTAGTTTCTGGTGGATGTGGTTGACAGTGACAATATGGGTGCGGTTGGGAGGAATGCATGGCTACATAACAAAACAGAGATATAATAATGACTTAAGCAAACTGCACGGGGGCAGAGGTGTTTTGGCAAGGCTAAACGAAACATGAGTGGTATTGGAGGTCATGCAAGAACTATTCAGAGATTCATGCAAACAAGGAGACAACATTACACATTTACACTATGGTAGATTAGGGAGATTAAGAGTGAAAATGACCAACCTTCCTCTCGCTCTGTTTTGCAGATGAAGTGATTTGATGGAGTTGAGTGATGGAATTAAGAGATACAAAGTGGAGAGGAAGACAACACAGTGAAACAGAACAGTGTTGACAGACCAGTCTGATGTGTGTAGAGGTGTGTGTGGTTATACTGAGCAGCCTGGTGTCATCAGGTGATTTAATGAAGGTAAACTCAGTGAATGGCCGTGTGTAACAGCACTGCTTTCTGGCACGTTACTTCTCAGAGGCTGTTGATTTATCAACATATCAGTCCTGCTGCCTTCAGATGCTGCAGGGATTTAATGAACTGAAGGAGAAGCTTTTCATACAGTATAAAGCAGCTGTGGACACCAGATACTGTAAGAGTCACTCACATTCATTTACAGATCACTGCAGACTGATGTACTGACTTTCCTACTGAAACTACATTAGCTAAACGTTATTTTCGGTGCCAATTTTGGTTGGAGAGTGTTTAACCCTTTAAAATCCACCGGATCGCTTTTGTCCTGTTTGAAAATTAAGTTTTAGCTTTTTTGTTTCATGATGACAGCATTGCATTTTGTCATGGACTACATTCATGACATATGATCATGTTTTATTTGTTTTATTTGTGAAGCTACGGATTTTAGCATAAGTGCACTGAGCGTTGGGCCCATATCAATTGTCAAATGAATAAAATCCCAGGTGTGCCTCTTGTAGTGCCGACTTTTCCTCTTGGCTATTTCTTGGATATTTATTTATTTATTTATTACATTATTTCATGAAACCCTATAAGTACACTTCTTGATATCTATTACTTAGCCTATAAGTTATAAATAGCCTGATATTGCTTTATGCAACTCATAAGTGCGTATGTTGGGGAAAAATTAGGCCTGTCCAGATGAACATTGCCAGGGCCAAATTTTGTTCCCAGTCTGACCCTGCCTGAGTCCATTACCAGTTGTTTTTTATGGGGGCAATTTTTTGCGCGATTTTAACTAACTTACTCTAGTGTGATACAAGTAGTGTCAGTGAACAACATTTGGAATGAAACAGACAAGAAGTTTGAATGGTTTGGATGGTCATCTGTGGTTTTCAAATGCTTGGGACAACAGAAATGATTAATTCAAGAATTGAGAGAAACAATTGACTTTACCTCGTACGTAGAGATTGGCAGGAGCAGAGTAACGGGTCCCAACACTGTTCATGGCAACACATTCATATTTCCCCTGGTCTGACTCCTCGCTGTTGTCAATTTGCAGGGCTCCTGTGTAGTGGATTAACAAATTTAGCTGTCTTGACAGTTGTGGAATAAGAGATGTAACTTGGCATGAAACCACAGCAAAAGTCTGTACAGTGACTCGCTAGAGAGCCTGTAGACAACTAGTCTAACCCAATTCATGCGTATTTAAGTGTCTCAGACATGGACGCAGTTTTGTCAAGAAAATGCTTACGGCAACACAAGCATTTAGCTGATTTGGCAGGTTTAAGAAAACTGCTAACAGAATATTTGCCTAGTCATGTTAAGGAGAAAAAGACCGTGACTGAGGGTCAATTAACATTTCACAACCATTACAGACTGATTAAGCCTTCTGCTTATGGAAATAATTGACAAACAAAAGTGTTTGTGTCTTGGGTTGGGTTATCTTTCTCAGCCAGATGTTAGCATCAGGCTAAGCTATGCTGCATAAATACTACTAAAAATGTAGCAGAATGAATGTAATAGTTAAACAAGTGATCAAACTGCCTCTTAATACCAACAACTGTGCAATCTGTGTTTTACACAGTTTTACCAAAGACATTATTTATAGTTGTGGGCCTTGAGAGGAATGGTACTCGTATCAATTTATGAGTTTTGACCTGAAAGTAAACAATGTTTCAGAAATCCTAATTGTTGAAATAAAACTGAAATGCAACCATATTTAACCTACATGTAAATTGGTGACTTAAATGTTCTGGGCATGCTCCTGCAAAGCAACTGGCACTGCAAGTATCTTTTCTCCACACATTTAGCAGTGAGGTCATTATCATGTTCTTTCATTACCGACTATTTGACCATGTCTCACAGAAGCCCTCCAGGGAGACACTCCTCTGCCAAACGGCTTAGATTAGTATTCACACTCCCAAGTAGCTGTAGTCATCAGACAGAAGGATACCAAGTTGTTTCTAACAAAGCATGAAAGCCCAGGAGACCTGTCTTGGTGTGGTCATTTGACACTCATGTCCATAACCATCATGTAATCATAGTTACTGAATTCCAAATGGCTGACAGATGAGGCGGGTTGTAGTTTGACAAATTGAAAAGAGATCAACAGCAACAAACTTACCTGAATCCCCTAATTGAAAAAAATACATGTTTAAAATTCCAAACTACTTTTTTCAGCAGTACATTGTATGTCACAAGTGACTGATAACAGTTAATATGTCTCCAAAACAGCATGGTACTAGCATGAAAGGAAGCCAGCCACCATGCAGTTTGAAAATTACAAAAATATTAGGATACATTTTCACATCATGCAGTATGAGACTCAAATCAAGGTGAGACCAAAAAAAAGAAACAAAACTGGGCAGAACAGTGACATGTGATAATACCATCTCTTACAATGTTACAGTTTCATTTAGCAGACGCTTTTATCCAAAGCAATGTACATCTGAGAGTTAATACAACACAAGCAATGATCTAGTCAGAAACTTGAGAAAAAACTCAAAAAAACTTGAGTAAGCGCCATACAGCAAAGTCCAAGTCTGATAGGACATAGGTGCCAACAAACAGTGCACAGAGGCAATGCATTGAATGTATAGAAAAAGTTTTTTTTTTCAGTCCATCAGTTGTGGAGGTGTTCGCAAAGATCACCGCATGTCAACACATCCCTCCAAGGTGTTTGCTCTGCACTTTGAGCTCATCACTGTCTGATTCAGCACTGACATGTACCTGCATACTAATGTCGGTGTCACCAATCTGTCAATCTGCCCATTCTCCCATGGGAGAAAACAGTGTTCTACATTCCTTATACAGGAAAGTGGAAAGTTACTGCTATGGCAATTGTCAGAGATTGATTCCAACTACTTGAACACTAGTGGATCCTCTACAAGGTCATTTCTTTGTTTTCTAGTATGGAAATAACATGAAGGGCACAGAGGCTGCCATAAGGCTGCCTTAACTCCTAAGACTTGAACATATAAATAAATATGGGCTGTATTCGGAGCCATGGACGAACAGACAGTGAGACAGCTGGTAGTTCCAACAAGCTCCAAATGTATTTAGCTTGCAAAACAGTGTTGAAAGATTAGTTAGTAATCCACTTAAAAAAGTGGGAGAAAAACATGGCTTCTGACAGGCCACAGTTAAAAAATGAAAGAACTAATACAGAGTAGAAGCCACTTAAATGCAATATTACAAAGTTCAGTGTACTTAAAGCTAGAGTGCGGGACTTTTGTCTCCCCCTTCTGGCAGTGAGAGTAAAGGGGGGCACTTGGCTGTGATTCCCTGATACAGGCATGTAGCACGATCTCATGCACACCCTGAATGACAGGCATTCAGAGAGGGCCAGTAAAAACGGATAAGTTTTGACAGACCACCAGCCCAAAAATGTATTTTTTGACGGTCCACCAGCCCACTGGTATTAGTCCACTGGCCATAACCTACTGTTGTGGCTGTAAAATGGTGGATAACTTGTTTTGAGTGTCACAGAACCCCAATGAAATGACTTGTTTCACTATAAGAATTTGATCCGTTCTGTCCGAATGGAAATGGAAAGTCTAGAAGAGTCACACAATCAACAGCCAAATGGCCAGCACAGGAATGTGGCCCTTGACATGAGATTTAAAAACTCTATATACTGTGAAATACCGAGAGATTTATCAGGTGGTGATAGGCTTTATCAGCATTGTGTGGACTCGTTTGGCAAGGGCTTGAATGTAACAGATGTTCATTTATATGTAAAAGCTCTGCACTGCAGGTGTAATCAATGCAATGAAGCAAGTATAAACTTTGGACTGTGCATGTTGTCCGCAAATGACAAAAAACAGCACAGTAACCCTTCTGTCAGGCAACTTTTTTAAACACACTCTCCTTGCTTCAAGGCAGGCTTTTTGTGTTTTCACATCATCTTCTTGTTTAACGCCTGGTATTCAATGGCATCTTGTACACTGCAACTCGCCTCTGCTATATTTCCATTATCAGTATATCCTTGAAGACATTAAATCAGATCAAATCAAATTGTACCTGCACTAAGCTGTTTAAGGCGTCTGTTAATGCTGGTGCTGATGTCCACAGGAAGCCCGTCCTTGAACCAGGAGATCACTGGGTCTGGGTTTCCGCTGGCAGCACACAGCATGGTGGCAGTTCTGGTCCGTTCAACCACCTTCAGCTGGGGACCCATATCTATGGTGGGGAAGCCATGGGGGATCTGGTTCTCTGAAAATTTGAAAAGGCATTTTTTTTTAGTATAGCCACAGACACAGAGCAAGAAATAAGAACAAACAAACAAGAAGAGGAAAAAAACGTGTTTACAAAACAATTTTGACAGAATAGGCTCTCAATCGCTGGTAGCGGCACTGAGTGTGTCAAAGCTGTTGAGCTGGCAAGAACAGAGAAGTGGATGAAAGAGAGCAAATACATTTCAGGTGCTACAGGCCAAACAGTAATCAGAACACACACAAACAAAATAAATGAGTGTAAGAGCTAGAGCTGCCGCGGTCACAGCATTACAGCATATGATCACCGCTTCACCGCTGAGTGAGTGGCTCAAGTGATGGGACAATAGCTATTCTCTCAGGCTTGACATAAAGAACGAAGTGCTGAATGATGTACTAAGACATTTAGAGATATAAGACATAAAGATAGATATTTAGATCATAGAGGCTATAAAGAATAGACTATTACATGAAAAAATGCATTTGAAAAGTTTACCGTATTGGTCTGAATATAAGACAGGTTTATTTTCCTGGAAATACATCTGAAAAAGTTGGTTCGACTTATATTTCACAGCCTAGACAATTACATGTTCACAGCATCAGATATCATTTTGGATAGATAAAGTACCGACTCCTACACAGAGTGTTGCATTACGGGTTGCTTGTAGCCTTAATATTGCTAGGCATGTCTTAAAGTCTGTTTAAAGTGAGTGTGTTTGTCAGTCAGCTCTAAAAGTGTTCTGTTAGTCTAATTTAACCTACTGGAGTTTCTGAAGGTTTGTGTAACGTGTTTTTTGCCATGGAGAAAATAAATTCATTACAAGTGAAAATGAGTCCAAAGCATCTTCCAACGTCTCTACTGCAGAAATGGAATATGTCAAGCTGTCAAATACCACTGTCAAAGATGATAAGGAGCTCAAAAAGACAAAGACGTAGTCTTATAAATGCTAACTGCCAGAGAAAATAATTTTTGACCGCTTCCAAGAGCCTGGTAGGAGAATGTGTAAGTATGTAACTATACTATGATGTAAGTTATATTCATAAGGTAATGTTATTTTTCCAAAAACAGTTGTAGGAAAAGGGGAGGCTGTCTTATAATCGGACCAATACGGTACTAGCACTATGCTGTACCACATTAAGAACAAGCACCCAGCTGCCGTGTCCAAGGTATACCAACATCACCCAGTTGGTATGCTGAATGATTGAGATCAATATGCTGCTAATCAGTGTGGTAGAGAAGGATTGAAAGAGCTAGGTCGGTACCTCGAGCTCGAGTATGTTATGCCATCGAGAGTTACTTTGACTAAACACATTGAAAACACTTTGAGGAGAAAACGGATGAGCTAAGAGAGAGAGAATTTTAGTTCCATGCACTAATGGCAGTGTAACCAAGCAGTTGTTGTTTTAATGTTGAGAATGTTGAAATAGGATGGCTGTATTCCTGCTATTGTCTTTGAGACATATGTTTTCAATATTTAAATACAGGGTTTTTTTTCTTCTTCTATTTAGGTTTCAATTCCAATAGAAATAAGCATAATCCAAGAGTATTTTGGTATGCTGTTTCAGCAACAATATGCACAATCTCACTATAAGTTACTGGTTTGTTTTTTGAAGGCCCTGTCCCTGGCTCTGTTCGCTTGGTCTGGACCAACTGAACTCAACAGACACAAACATGGAGATAGAGAAGGAAGTGAAGAAGATGACCCTCTTGGGTTATGCTTATTTCTATTTACCTCTATTGTCAATGCTGAGAGAGAGAGGAGCTGATTTTTAGTTCCATGCACTAATGGCATTGTAGCCTAGCAGTTATTGTAATGTTGAGAATGTTGAATTAAAATGGTTGCATTCCCGCTATTGACAGTCTTTGAGACATGTTTCCATGAAACATGTCTCAAAGACATGTTTAAAAGTCAAGCTAACCAGGGAGACAAACTAGCTCTGACCACTGATTGCTGGACAGCTCTCACAAACAAAAGCTACATCACAACTCTTCTTAAAAATTAACTGGTTAGTTACCAGTTAATGGGTGTCGGTCTGTCAAAAGCAAAATTAATCGAAACTGACATCCCTAGAAGAGATCCAATCAGTACTAATCAAATTCAAATTCAAATAAGCCTTATTGGTATGATGGATCAACTAATGTCTTTGTGTGGTAGGGAGCGGGAGATCATATATACACAACTGAATAGTACTGGGAAGTCAACTAGCATGCACACTTACTGCATGTCTCATAAACTGTAGAACTGTAGAAATGTCAGCATTTAGGAGAAAGAGACGAACAGACATATGGATAAATTTCACATTTGACGTCGAGGAAAACAAGACCCTTTGTAAACCACGTGGAGAGACAATCACCAGTAAAACACAACAAACTTAAAGCGACGGTTGCAGACAAGTCATCCCAAAATTCATGCAAAGGAAAGCATACTTGAATGTTTTTTTTTTCAAGCTAATACTGGTGTGTTTTTCCTAAACTTGAAATATAATACAAGCTAAAAGAACCCACCACTCTCCCGTACAGATTAGAGAAGTAAATGACCCAGAGTTGCTCATCTTAAATTGTAAATTAAAAGATCAACTGACACACCTAATGTAATAAGAATGAGGAGTCATTCTCCTCACACTGAAACAAATATGTAACAAACAGAAGAATGCAGGTTTGAAGATATGTAGTATCCTTAATTTTAGACATATGATGGGAGAAAGAAGCAGATATATAGTAACATAAACTACACTTAAGGTTAGGTACAAGGAGTGAGGTCTGCACACTGTTGAGCTCTCAATAAATTATTTTATTCTCTTTTTTGAGGCAACGTTTCGATAATTAAGGTCTTCCTCAATTATGAAAGACAAAAAGTCATTTCTTGTAGAGGCAATAATCATTCAAATCATTTTCAGCTGCTGGTCATCAAGCAGTAGGAAAAACAAACACCACAAGATGGCGAAGTACTCCCGACATCTGCAATTAAATATTTTTTGTCTTGCACCTGAATAGTTTTCCTGGATGTGCACTAACTTGGTCCTTCTTCTGAATCTGAAGTATACTTAATGTTAGACATATGAAGGGGGAAAGGAGCAGAAATGTAGTATACTTAATGTTAGATGACGGGAGAAAGAAACAGTATAGAGACAACTTAGAGCTGTGTGTGCATATATGCATGAGTGAGGGGGTGTGGAGGGGCAGGAGGGTTATAGGGTGAGAGAGAGAAAAATCATTACTTGATTTTTTTTTTTACCCTTATTCAACCAAGTTTAATGTGATATTAACTTCTATTGTCGATGCTGAGAGAAAGAGGAGAGAGAGAATTTTAGTTCCATGCACTAATGGCAGTGTAACCAAGCAGTTGTTGTTTTAATGTTGAGAATGTTGAAATAGGATGGCTGTATTCCTGCTATTGTCTTTGAGACATATGTTTTCGATATTTAAATACAGGGTTTTTTTTTCTTGATTTAGGTTTCAGTTCAGATAGAAATAAGCATAACCCAAGAGTATTTTGGTATGCTGTTTCAGCAACAATGTGCACAATCTCACTATAAGTTACTGGTTTGTTTTTTGAACGCCCTGTCCCTGGCTCTGTTCGCTTGGTCTGGACCAACTGAACTCTGCGCTGACAGACACAAACATGGAGATAGAGAAGGAAGTGAAGAAGATGACCCTCTTGGGTTATGCTTATTTCTATTTACCTCTATTGTCAATGCGAGAGAGAGAGAGAGGAGCTGATTTTTAGTTCCACACACTAAATGGTTGCATTCCCGCTATTGACAGTCTTTGAGACATGTTTCCATTATTTGGAGACAGGGTTTTTTTTTTTCTTAATTTAGGTTTCAATCACTGCATGTGCTAGCTGCAGAAAAGAGCACAACCCAAATCTATCTCACGTGTCTTGAGTTACTTGATATTTGCTTTCATTATTAACAGAGGACTGTTGAATTTTCTATATTCAGGTACTACGTGCAATAATGTTATAAAGTTTTTCTTTTTAATATTTGAGAGTTGCACTTCTGCTTGAAAGAATGAAGAATGTCATATGCAAGTTGTTATAAACAATGCATATCTAATTATTGGTCTTTTGGTTTTTGGTCTTTTGTGAAAAAGCAAGGCCATATTGTTCCTTTTATGAGACTTGGTTTTATATGTATTTATATGTATTTGACCCTTTTACGCTCATACTGTGTGTCCCTGCCACAGCACAATAAAAGCTGGTCGTCTGTGGGCTCTTGCACATCACACTTCAGCATCTGCTACTGTCAGGCGGTGCAGTTTGGTCTGTAAATACTAGAACATCACAGCAACTGGTGTCCTGAAATCAACATTGAATCAACACCTGCTTGTGAACCCTTCTGGTTTTCTTTTTCCCTCTCTTCAATATCCATTTTCCTAAGCTGCCGACACAGCTGGAGCACACAGCATATGCTTGGCACCACTGTTTACAGAACATTATTGTTCATAAGTGTGGATGCTCACATCATTATCGTTATAATTATTGTTATGGTTATAGTTCTTGGTGTGGACAGCCCTTAGGAGACTCATTGAGAGAGGGAGAGGTAAAGTAAATACAGCATTATAGCCAATAAATGGCAAATATTTATTACTATACAACTGGGTTCCAGGTCAACCTATAGGCTATCTTATTTAAAAATGCATTCCTTGTTTTTTTCCACCTTGTGGAGTTTACATTAAGATATATCTGCTCTACCATGACACTGCCAATACCGGGAATCCTTGAAGCTTACGTCTGTTCATGTATGAATTATTAAGGCAAACATTCATGTTTGCTTTTGGATATATTGGAATAAAAGCATCAAAACCAGCAGCAGAAAACAGAGGAGGGGTTAAAGAAAAGAGTGAGAGTGAGCAAAAAAAGAGAAGGACTTATCTTACCGTTAAGCACTGTGAGCTTGGCACTGGTCTTGATCTCGCCAACACTGTTATTGGCTGTGCACTCGAAAGTGGCTTCATCTCTGTTTAAACGCAGTGGCTGGATCCGCAGTACAGAGCCCGAGCCATCATCAAACTCAACCGTCTAGGAGAGCCGGAACAAAGCAAAGGGCAGCTTTCTCAACTTTCTCAAAGGTTATTTCATATTCTACTGCAAAATCAGACTTCTCAGAAATAGAAGATGAGTCTGTTCATCAGTCTTAACAAAAAATGACATGATGTACCCCAAGTTTCCTCTTAAATAGAAAGAGGCATCGGCCATGATGTTTAGAAGTCATGACTGTATGAAGTTATATCCAAAAGCACTGTGTGGGACAAGGAACCTATTAAGGAACACCAACCAAGTAGTGATGCGGATTGTGGGTCAACCCACGAGTCACAAAGGTGCATCTGTGGGTCAGGCAGGTTCGGGTAAGCTTTCTAGAAAATATCACGGGTGGGTCAAAATGTGACAAAGCAGCTTTCCAAGAAAGTTATGAATAACTTACAGAAACATTGCGTGCAGTAGGCCAGGCTGTGTATTACTAGTCTCTTCCCCTCTCTCTGTCACTCTCTCTCTCTCAAACACACACACACATACGTACGCAGTGCTGTGCATTTCAGCAACAGGCGCATCCAATGAGTGTGTGTGTGTGTGTGTGTGGGTGTGTGTGTGTGTGTGTGTCTGTGTGTGAGAGGGAGAGAGAGAAAGAGAGACAAAGTTGGCAGTTTGCGGATCAGGTTCAGGTGGTTGATTAACGCATTTTTTTGCACGTTGGGCGGTGCAAATTGGCTCTCATAAACAGGTCAGGTGTGTGCGGGTATTAAAAAACTCTGACCCGTGCATCACTACAACCAAGAGTATAAACCAATAGTGCCCCCAGCCACCACAGCTACATTACAGTTACAGAAGAAACAGAGGTTGGAAACAGTGTGAGATCCCACCTAAGGCACTTCTTTCTGTTCATATGGGCTCACAAGAGGGAGGGGAAATACATCAAGTAATACATCAAGGGGATGTATGGCCAAAGATGGTGGAGCTGAAGAACAGAAGGGGAAGGATGAGGGTGTGGAAAGACTGAAAGAGATGAAGCGGACTATATAAATCAAGATGGAAGGAGATGAAAGATAAGGGAAGCCTGTCTGGTCTCATTTGGAGAAAAGAGTTGTTGTGATGCTCAATAACAGGGCAATTGATAATGTGTGCTTTGTGTGAATGCTGTGAGTGCGCACGCATGTGTGGATCCATCTGTATTAATGAGAGACAGTTACAGAGGCAGTTTAAAGCCCACACGTATTATGTTTTGTCATGTGTGTTGTGTTTGTGCCTGCGTGTATTTATGTGTGTGTGTATGTGTGAGTGTTCAGAGATCTGAAACTCACGCATGAGTGCTCACCTCAAAGCGCTGGGAGGTGAATATCTTGCCTTTCTTCGTCCAGGTGATTCTGGGTTTGGGCTCCCCGGCGGCCTGGCACACAAACGACGCAGCTCCGCCTGAGATGCCCGTCTGGTCCTCTGGGGATTTGACAAAACTTGGCAAGCCTGAGGAGGATGGAGGAAAGAGGGCAGAGGGAGAAGGAGAGTGATAAAAAGAAGGAGAAGAAGTCAGGGACAGAGAAAGAGAATGAGAGGAAAGGGAGAAGGAGAGCAGAAGGGAGGCGAGGGGGAGAGGTAAAGGTGATGTCAGTGCCTTATGCCAGTCACATTGCCATGTAAAACCTGGTTATCTAAGGATATCACTTTCCCCACACAAGGGCAACACAAAGAAACTCACACAGTCGTTGTTGCTGCACACACCTGCAGCTAAGTCATGGGAGAAACATCCAGTCTTTGTGTGGCTGCCTGTCACTGTATCATGTTGAATTTCTCACCTTTGCTTTGACACAGCATTTGAAAGAGGGACACATTTTGTCACCCTATTGAACATGAGGGATGCTTCTTTCTTCTCTCTTATTTCCAAAGAGGTGTTGATCATTTCTTCACGGAGCTAGGCTCTGAGGAAACGGAAAGCGTTCCGGCTGTCTTTGAGACACCACTTGGAAAAATCCAGACTCGACCCTTTTTTCTCTACCTGTGTCCCATTTTCCTTGCTGTCAGACAGTTGTCATATGAAAACCATGGCAGGGAAAACACATAAGCCTACCTATGCAAATCCTTCTCTCAGCCCATATGCTCTTTTCTCTTTTGTGTAGAAAATGCTGCCATAACTGTCAACCCAGTTTTGGTTACAAGTTGCCAGAATTTCAAGGTTGATGATACCTTATAATTACCATTACTCACAATAACGAGATTAATGCAATGCTCTAATTGTTGTAACTGTCATGTAAACACCTTCATTGGATTATCTTAGTCATAATCAAATGAGACGACTAATCGATTAGTTGAAGATTATGTACAATTTCAGTCGACCAAGATTTTCTTTGGTTTACTACAGCCCTATATTTTAGTTACTTGCTCTGGTCTGTATAGCACTTTGGTCAATGTGGGTTGTTTTGAAATGTGCTTTATAAATAAATTTGACTTGACTTGACGGAGCCCCAAAAGTATAACAGGCAGCTGATTGCTCTGTGTCTGGAGGATTAAACAGCTTCTCTTTGTTATCCTGATATGTGCAGCAATATTTGTGTGGTCTGAGGTCATTAGAGAGATGAAAGGTATGGGTGTTCTTGGACTCCAAGTTCCTTTAGTGTTGCTACAGGCGTTGTGAAAGGTGATCAGGAACAGCTGTCACTGTACACTAAACAGTTAATGACTGTCAAGGACAACACAAAAAAAATGGATTTGAGGAATAAACTGATGAATATGGTATTTTTAAGACAAGATCAGAGGTGAGCTTTTAGTGGTTAAGATAACATTTTATTCATATATGGTTTTTCACTGACATCCTCAAAGCAACATTGTGGTATTTTTTCCTAGCAGCTATACACTTTTCTCTTTTTTCCTTGTTGGATGCCTCAGAGCAAGGATTGTAATAAATGCAGGGAGAGTCGTGTAAATGGTACTTGTGTGGCTAACAATTAGTGTATTCCCAAGCCTACCAGAGTGCCCAATGAGAGCTAATATGTAGTGTAGAGTATCAGGGAGCTATATGCACGTGGCAGAGAAAAAAAACATTAATTATTATTAATAATGGATTAGCAAGTTATCATTTTCATGAGGCAACACTTAGTGGAAATTTGTCTGATGGCATCAGCACTGCTTGTTTTAATGGAACACTTCCATTAAGGCCTTTTCAGCCCATTAGCAGGCAACTTGTTGCAATTAATTCCATATAAAGCTGCCTCCCCTGCAAGTTATTTACCCCGATAAAGTCAACTGCTCTTCAGGCTGTTTGTTTAAACCAATAAACATCATGTTTGCTATCTGCACTTCTGTTTTACCACTGAACTCCAAGGAACATTGTGTTTTTTTTCCTAAATGACACATGTACACACATAGCATGTAGTATAATTTATATGGCAGAATTGTAGGTCTGGTTGATATAAAGCAGGGTTTCCAATACACACCCCTCTGGTCGATGCAAAGGGTGAATGTGAGACAGTAAGGATGTTTTCAGTTCAGGCTATTTCACTGAAATGTCTTTCAGTGGCTATATTGGCAACATCTTCTGTGGTACAAGTACAAGTATTTTCCCCTCACACTGACAAGATCCTGGATCCAAATCCAACTAGCATACTTAAATCTCCATGTTTGCATAGTAGTTTGCTGGATGGTCCAGTTTTCTTGCATCATCCACTCCAACTCATTAAGAGTCAGTTCACACTGAATTCACTTATGATAACACAATAACCAAAGAAACTCTTTTCTGAAAATGATACTGTAGTGGCCAAAGACTGATGGAACTTTATGAGCTTTATCAGGACTTGATGTGAAATCCCAAGAGCAATATGAGTCGTCCTCACTGAGATTCTTAAGACAAAATGTCTAAACTTATAGAAGAGAAGAGGAAAAAGAAAAATATCAAACTTTCAATACCCCAGTGGACCATGAAGACAGGCTTTCTATCAGGCCTTCCAGCCTTCAGTGAATTATTCAACACAGCGGAGAAGAACAAGAACAATGTTCAATGTGAAGTGCAATTAGCATTCACTCCTCTCTTATCAGTGTGAGCAACATTAATATAATGGCTTTCATTTTCTCAAGCCGATTATGAACCAAGGAGGCATCTCTCTCTTCTCTTCTTTCAGTCAGTATATGACATTTGAAAAAGACCCACATGTGTTTTGGTGACCAAAGCCTGGAGTGTGCATTTAAAACAACTGTTTAAAAAACATGCAAGGAGGGATGGCCATGTGACCCGGACATTATTTGCTGCTTTTGGTTACTGTAAGGACGTTGTTGAAAAAATAAACAAAGGAAATGAGTTTACCTGTAGTTGTTTCCCATGTAAACAAGGTCTTTTTAGTTATTTTATTACTACTTACTATGACTTTTTTAATGCACAAAAATGAGATATATTTCAGTGTACTCAAATTAATATCATACGTCACCATGGTGCCTTTCCATTCTTATAATCCTTTGGTATGATTATAGCATCTTTCATTTTGCTTTATTGGCTTACCTATTTTTGTTTCAACTTATTGTGTGTATTTCCTATTTAAGAAGCAATTGGCACAAAGTTTATGTTCAGGTTCAAGTACAACTCAGGAACCGTCATTCAGGGGTGACTCACAGTGGTGTCCATTACTCAGCCTGGAGTTTGGATATTGTCTCAGGTGTCTACTGTGATCTAATTGCTAAATTAGAATCCAGTTATGCTTGGTGACTTAATTTGGGGTACTTTCATCCTGTTGTTTGGGGACAAGATAGGGGAGGGTAAGTGCTTTTTTTTAGCACTGCTTTAAGAAATTAGAACATTTGAAGCTTAGGAGAGACTGGGTAGGCAGAGTTTACTTCTTTTCCCATTCAGAATAAAAAAGTACAGCCATTCTCATAAATAAGAACCTTGATCCTGATTACAGGCTTGATCCTTAAACAACACATAATTATTCTTAATGTTTATGCCCCAACTATGACTCACCCCATTTCATATCACAAATGATTTTAATGTTCAATCATTAATGTAAAGGCTTGAGCTTCTTAACTGGTGTTTTAATTGAATAATAAACGCCGCTTTGCAAACATATCAAATCCATGGTCATATACTGCCCTTAACAATCTATGCACAGACACAGATAGATACATGTATGGTGACAGATAAATCCTAAAGTGAGAGACTACACATTCCATTCACATCCTCACAACTTACACTCTAGACTCGACTATTTTTTCATTCCCAATTTTTACATACAGTACTGGCCTGCCGTATAGATCCTATCGTCCTATCAGACCATGCCTCAGTGCATGTGCATATTAACCCAGCATTCAACATTCCTTGAACTCCAACTTGGAAATTCAACACATCACTTTTGAATAGTGACCCCTTTTGCACCTTTGTCTGCAACAATCTCTCTATAATAAAAATTCTTCAGTGTCTCCTGCAATGATCTGGGATGCAGCTAAAGCCACTTTACGTGAACACCTTATCTCCTATACTTCTCATCAGAAAAAAAGTCCTAGAGGGTAACAGGAAAAATCTTGAAAAAGAATTGACAAAGTTAAAACAAATACATAAAAAACACCCACAGTTGCAAATTCAAAAGCGTTTGTGACTTTTAAGACCAAACTCAATATGGATCACACTCATCACATTCAGAAGCTACTACTTTTCACTTAAAAAGTGGAAAATTTATAGTAAAAAGTACTATAAATTTGGTGATGAGTCCAGTTGCCTGCTTGTCCATCAAGTGAAAAAATCAGGACGATCGCTCAATGAACATGACAAGAACACCATGTGATCCATGTGATCCACTGACTATCAATGGTACGTTTAGAGATTTTTGAATAGCCCTTTACATTTCAGAGAAGACTGACTCCAACATTGCCTCTGACTTAAATAATATCTCTTTATCTACTTTTGCGGAGGAGGATTGCTCCACCTTAAATGCTGTATTCACACCAGAGGAAGTCTGGGCAAGTATCCAGGCCATACTGAATGGGAAATGTCCGGGCCCATGTCCCAAAAACCCAGCCTTTATAGTTTCTCTGCATGCCAAAAAGGCCTTTGAATGAATGAAATGGCCTTTTTTGTTCTCTGTATCAGAAAAATGTGTTTTATGCTCTAGTTTTATTAATATGATTAAAGTTCTTTACTCTGATCCAATAGCCACTGCCAATACAAACATGCGCAGAGGTTGCAGACAAGGGTGCCCTCTGTCGCCTTTATTGTTCACATTAATCATAGAGCCTTTGGCCGAGGCCATCAGAACTAATCCCAACATAAATCATTGATCACAGTGGGTGAAGAAAACCATGTCATTTCCCTGTTTGTAGATGATGTTCTTCAGTATCTAAGGAATCCTGAAAAATCCACTCCAGCAGTTCCGAACTTTATAGCCTCATTTAGTGCTCTGTTGGTTTATAAAATCTGTTGCCCTTCAATATGCCAATAAAATCTCCTTTTCATGTGTCGGAGAGGGGTGTCAGATATTTAGGTATTTCTATCACTCCTGATTGAAATAATTTATTTGAGACTAATTGCTCCCCTCTAATTAAAAAGATTAAATATGATTTTAAGAAGTGGACCTCCATACTAACGTCCTTCCACGGGAGAATCAACGCTATAAAAATGAACATTAAATTATTTATTTAAAAAACTATTTGACCCAAGCATTTTTTAAGTCACTGAACTCTTATAGCTCTCATTATATTTGGAATAACAAACATAAGAGAGGTAGGTTCTCTAAACTTATGAAGCCAAAGGAACTGGGAGGCTAATCCCTGTTTGATCTACAACTCTACTATTGGTCAGTTCAACTTAAAATGATGAAAAATTGGTTATGAATAGGAAGGATTCTTTATGGGTTGGCCTTCAATATCTAGCATGTTCCATGTTCTGGAGACTCTGGAAACCTTTACATTCTTTCCTACAGAGACTTCAACTTGTTTGTCCTTGAAAGGCGATGGCTGATTGCTCCATCTGTATGTGCTATTTATTTGTTTCCCGTCATATCAATGATTTAATTTTATATATTATTGTTTTTTTAATTGTATTCCTGTTTTCCTTTAAATTTAACTTTTACAGATTGCAGCATCTGAAGGGTGTGTATGTGCTTTTTAAATTAAAAAACAAACAAACATTCAAGCATAAATGCTTCATTGTGTACTTTTTGATGGTGGGGATGTGGGTGTTTCCGGTACAACACAATTGGGAGTCTGAGGTTTTATATGTCAACCTGGGGACACTTGCATGCCAAGCAAAATATAAAGAAGGAAAAGCGCATTTTGAATACATCTTGAATATGTTAGAGTATATAGCGTGACACCTTTGTAATGGAAATCCAAACCACTCTGTAAAAATGCTGTGGGAATACAAAAGGAGATTCGGAAGAACTGAGGGCTTTGTTACTACTGCTGGGTAAAGTCCAATGGTCACCTTGGCTTGGACCCTAAAATTAATTAGACCAGTGTGGGGAAAATGTTAAGTGTGTTAAGTGATCCCAGGAGGGGTTGGGTTGGATTGCTTCTTCAGAGATCCCATTTTAGGGTTAGCTCATCATCCATCACCATACACCCCCTTGTGACCCCACTAACCTCATTAATTTGCCTCCCCAGATTAGTCCTCCCTTGGAGACCACAAAGAGCTCCTATCATTGTTCTCATCTTCTCACCCACACTGCCTTGAGGACTTAAGTAATTCAACTCTCCACACAGCAAAACTTGAAGAGGAAATCAAATTATATTACTGTAGGGACATGATACAACAAAGAGATTCTGGCTTTACAGGCACCAAAAGGCTCTTTGTTGCTTCACTTATGATTTAGCGTGACCATTTACCCATGAAACAGTTTCCACTTGAGATCCATGCTGCTTCATGTCCACAGGCTATTTGGGTCGAGCCTTTAAATGCATCTTAGAAGACACTTAAAATGGTAAACAATACATGGGTGTGTAGAAATATTATTGTTATTTGATTATTTCTTTTTTGATTCCAAACCTCAATAGAGTTGAATCAATGAGCTGGATGTGAAAATACATATCTGAGCGTAATGTCTGCACATAATGTCTCCCAAATTCAATCCACAGCCAATTAAAATATTGCTCTTTGAAATCTCTGGTAATACTGGTCTATTTGAGCTCAAAGTAACCTAAGATTGATTGAGAATGTGAAGTAATCTGCAATAAGTGAGGGTATGGTAAGGGATTGAATGTGTCTATCAAGTCAAAAAAAAACCAAAACCATCACTATGAATACAGAATAAAAATGCTTTTTTCCATCTGCCCTGTTCTGGAAGGACATTGGTGGATCTTGTCATCGTTTGGCATTGCCAAATCTGGGACACAGCAGAGGGTTTGGGTGACTGCCTCAAGCTCTGCTATTGAGCTCCCTAATTAAACTATTAATCTCACATCATTAACCTCCAAGGACCCCCATTCTGACATTGCTGCACTGGCTTATGAAAACAATTTCCCCTCAATTCTGATTCTCTCCACCCTCTAAATTAGGTTCCTCCAACACTTTATTTTGCAGATGTTTTTCACATACTGTATATTGTTTTTCTCCCACTTCTTTCTTGTAGCACATTTCCTATTGTTTAGCTCTTGCTCCATCTCCAGCTCAGTGTGCCTGTCGGTATGATACGTCTGGACCACAGATACTGTGCTAATTGCATTACTCAAGTGGCTCTCCAGGGTAGATATGGTTACTTTTATTTAAAAAAGAATCAATTTCTATCCCTGACAGATTTGAACTGGGTGACCATACGGACACAAAATACAATACAATTTCCAGCCACCCAGCTCCTCGTCTGGTCACCCCTCTACAAAAAAACTTTGGCACATCCATCACATCACTCCATTGTAGGAGATTTATGAATTGCCAAATCAATCTACAGAGCTTGTCTTATAGGTTCAAATAGAACATGGCAGGTTATGTGGATTTACAGGCTTTTTTCTTGAAATACTGTAAGGAATACTGTATTGCAAGCTATTTGGAGATATTTCTGTCTAAAGCCAAGAGCATATGTATATTTTGGCATGGTGGCCCCACTGGAAATTTCTTAGTGGTCTAGCCATTTGACTACACCAGATAAACTCACTGTAGGGGTCAAGCATTCAGACCTGTACAGTTTTTCCTTTAATTTGTCACCCGTCTGTATCTTTGTGTGTTAATTAAAATGCTTGCCTCTGTGTTTTTATCTGTAAATGCTGAATTGCTGAAATTAAAGACCAGGGCAATCCTGCTCCCATGCAGAAAGAGAGGTATTGAAGTATTGAAGTAAAGATATTGTTGAACACTGTCCATATTAACATAATTCATCATCAAGTAAACACAATAAAGCACAATTATTTTTTGTCAGATACCCTATGTCTAGCTGTGTGTGTATCTTTAAATACCTCAGTATTGTTTGGAAAAATGGTAAGTGGATACTGTATGGGCAACATGCCCTGAAGGCATAAACTACAGTAGATACATCCATGACAAAATATGCTTCACAAAATTTTAATACTTTAGCCTGGATAAAGCATATTTAAAAGTATAAATACTGGCATATTTGCTTAACATTTACCTTTGCATGCAGATATCTGCACAATATAGATTAAAAACAGCACAACAGCGACACAACTTAACAATCAAGGCCTGTTGAAACTCAGACAGGCTGAGCACATTTAAGTTATATCTTGGCAACTTCAATGGCCCTGACATTACCTTTTTTTGCTTGATGGTCCATAGAAAAGCACATGAAATTCTGTATATTTTGTTCATCCCCATACGTGATGCACAGAGAAGTAAAGATACTAGGGTTGGTCTGATGAACGATGTCATTGTCCATCAGTCGTCTGCCTCAGTAAATCTTGCAGGCGGCTTGCGATATACTTGCAATAATGTGCAACAATGTAGTGGGTTAAATTCAACTTTAGATAATGTCAGTCCTTTTAAATGGGGATAGTCTACAAAAGGGCTGTATATTTGATTAGTAGATAAGGAAAAATACTGAATTTATTCTCAAAGAACTTGCTTTTTGACCTCCCACTGTGTGTAATTTTCACCATATGTGCAGATAATGAGGAGCTAAAATGCTCTTACTGTCAAAATACTGATCAAGCTTAATATATTATCACACTGTAGGGAAAGCATAGAAGGACTTGAAGGGTGAATGAGGTTACTTACTGTCTGCCAGGGAGGAGATCACCATGCAGTTGAGTAGAAGCAGGAACAGCAACGCTCCTCTGGGCAAGAGGGGCATTGCCAGGTGAGTATTAGGCACCATGTTCTAAGTTGTCACTGCTCCCTTCTCAGTCCCCTGATAGACGCGTCCCACTCTGACAGGATCAAAGACTAACACCTGGAAGAGCAAACACATGCAGAGCAGGAGTAGAGAAACATTAGTATTCAAACTCAACATATATTTGCATACATTTGACCAAGCATAATAACACAGTAAAGAAGAAATATCAAAAACAGAGCAGAACCAAATGAGACAGAAATTTTGTACACTTGTAAGAAAACAAGAGCGCTGGAGATCTTTGGTCACGATCAAGAAGGCACCCAATACCCAAAACAAAATCCTGCTCGGGGCAGAGGAAAATACAAGTGAAGTGAATGTAACACGCAACTATATCATTGGTGTTAGCTGCATGCACTGAGGCGCACAGTAGACTCCATCCACAGGTCGGTTGGGATTGAAGGGAATCTGGGTTTTGGGTGAGAGGGATGAGGGTTGTGTTGTGACTGATTCGTGTATGTAGTATAGGCCTATTGACGTTATTTTTTTATGCGTGGACCCCAGGAGGAATAGTTGCTGCTGGGGTAGCAGTGGGGATCCGTAATAAAGAGCATCGTAATAAAGAGCAAATATTTTATATGCCGGGGCGCTCAGGAGCACGTACTCACGCGTTCAGATGAAGTGAAAAACCAGTTTTAAGGAGAGCAACTGCACCCTATGGATGGGAAATCATTTTTTAATATAATGGGACACAAAAAATGGGAGCAAACCATTACATTGCAATTAGAAAAATGAGCTCAGTTTATTGCCAACTCTGCGCAGGTTTGTAAATCAAAATCACTCATGAAATAAGTGATTGAGACGAATAATCCGCCTCTTCTTTCTTTCCCCATTCATCTTAATATCTGAAGGGGCATGATTAATAAAACTGACGACCGAGTATTTCTATGCGACTCTTTAAAAGCAAATTATGATCCCTCCTCATTTGGCACTGGATTCAAAGTTGTTAGCTATATATTGAGAGTTAAAAATAAAAACAGCAACAAACTAAATGCGTGGCTGTCTGTCTGCCATTAGCCCGTTTTTCCAATAGACCTCCGATATTTTACCGTTAATTTTACACCTTTAAAAGCATTTTCTAAGCAATTTGAACTTCTACACATGCTTAACAAACAGATAAATGAATGCCGTTGCCTATAGGCTACATTTCAGCAAGTTCGGCAATGTTGAAAACTGCGTCTGAAGTTCAATGGTGGACATTTAAAAAAGATAACGTTACTTACTAAATCTTTTCTTTGTAACCGCCGTTGGCATCCCCTTCTCTGAACCACTGACTTTGCGCTTAGTCCTGTCTTTATAGCAAGCCCGAGAGTCCCCTTCAGTCATTCACAGCCAAAACGGAAGAGGCCCAAAGAATAAAAGGAGGGGGGGGGGGGAGATAGCGGTCCCCTGCCAGTCAAGTACCCCTCATTGCAATGCTCAATGTGGGCTGAGCCGTTATTTTTATTTAATTATTTATTTAGCCTATTGTAGTGATGGGCGGACCGATTCTTTTCACAGTATCGGTTCCTTTGGGTTGATACATGTAAATGTATCGAACATTTCGAGTTTTGATACTTTTCTTTAGTTTCTCCGTGACACTCGGTTATGGTACAGGCACACTGACAGCTAAGTGAGTGCTGCCTGCCCCACAAAACTTCTCTTCAGTGCATTACCAGTCATCATATAGGCTATAAGTGTGCATTAATTAAAATAAAATATTAATTTAAATGCATTGATTCACTCCACCCACTTGTATGTAGGTAGGCTATGTAAGCTCAGTACGATGTTACAGAAATGTGATGTGACACTGACCAACGATCTGTCGGTCTTTTTGAGGTGCAGGTAGCAGACCTCCTAGTTCGAGTGAGCAGCAGTTCGTTCAGTCTCGTTCAGTTTAACCTGCCGTCTGTCTCGACTCGAGTCCGATTAAATCGCTTCTCGTTCACTCATACGTCCTAAAAATTTCTAGCTGGGAAGTCACTGCAAAATCCTGAAATGACTGCGGATTTACAAGAAAACTGATACAGTTTGCTGTAACAAGCTCCTTCAGAAAATTAAAATATTGCTTATAATACAGTGATGCATTTAACCACCTTCAGTAAACTGCTGAAACACTGAACAACTCAGTGTAACAGCAGTTTGCAAATTGTTGGTTTAAAGATGCCAATGTTTCTACTTTCATCCTGATATTTTATCAAGATATAGCCCTCATTCATTACTTAATTAAATAATTCATAAATGATCAATATTTTTTTGTAGTAATGTCAACTTTACTGTGCTATTGTGCAGTAAAAACAGAAAAGCTGTTATGCGTATGTGCATGCAGAGTAGAAAATAACTTGTTTATTTAAAAGGACAGGTTCACAAATGTTCAAAACTGTCTTAAAACAACAATCAGGAGCCCAAATGAACACTGAAACAGTTTTTTCTGGCTATAATCATTCCTCTTGTTCATACTGTTAAAAGATCTCTTCATAATGCACTCCTTCTGTGCAAAAATGTATTTTAAAAGTTTATCTGAAGCTAATATGAAGCTTCAGTTGTCCAAATGTCAAATCAAGTAGATATCTTTACAGTCTTTTTAGTGCCAGTCCTACTCTTTGTTACCATTCTTCCACCACAGCTCAACAGGGAAACACTGTCCGAGGAAACACAAAGAGGGAATTTGATGCTAAAAGACTGTAAAATATGGCAGATATCCACTTGATATGACTAACTCAGACTGCTGAAGCCTCATATAAGCTTCAGAGAAATTTTAAATGTATTTTTGCACAAAATGACTGTGTGGACACACTGTGAATTTTGGACCCCATCACTTACACTGAAAGCACATTTGAAGGGGATCTTTTAGCAGCCAGTATGAACTCGAAGAATGATTACAGTGAGGAGAAACTCTTCTAGTGAAAAATTGTAAAGCCTCTATCCTTTAAGGGAAGCATCAATATGTTCCGCAGTTTCAAGAAATGAACTAATTTATTCAATGTTCAGTTCAGTCGAGTTGTGTTGAGTTATGTTCTTATATGAAAGCAGTACACTATAAAGATTAGAAGATAGTGTACTATATGCTGTATATAGAATAGACTGGTTCAACCAAGGTCTTTTCTCAATCAATGCACCATATATACAGTAACCTCAAATGTCATGCACAAGAGTTTGCACAGTCCCAGGCTAAATCAGTAAACTGCATTGTAAAAATGCTCAATTTTCAAGTGCAGTAATGTAAATAATTGCACAGTCTGAGTCATTTCATTTCCTTTGACACTTTTACACATAGCGGTCACTACAGTGGACAGCTATTCAAAAGCCATTTTCTTAGATATGCATGGGTTTTGATGGTATAGTTGCACATCAGCCACCATAGTGGACTCTAATGTGGCATCCCATACACTGCCATCCATTGGCCAACCTTTGTAAGTGCAACACAAATTTCTCAAAACCAAGATGGCCGCCGGCCGGCCGGAAACACTCAGCAGCTCAGGAATATCTTGCCAATCCTTCTATGGTAGTAGACCTTTGCAGGTAAATAAAAGTTTTGTAATATCAAGTAACAACTAAGGAGTAATACAATTGTTAAAATGTATTAAAAAGTATTGATTTTGTATTGGGAGAAAATGACGATTACTCATCTGTCCACTAAGTTGGACATCATGCATCGCTGGCTATATTTCAACTACAATTATACTATTACTGTGACTTTGTTGTTCTTGCAAATACTTCATCTGCAGTAACTTTTTTGTCTGTAAATCAATTGATTAATGTTATTAGAATGTAACTTGCAGTTTTAGGGGGCTAAGGATACTGAGGGAGCTGAGGATGCTGGGGATGCTGGGGGGGCTGAGAGGGTTGAGGATCCTGAGGATGCTGAGGAGGATAAGGATGCTGAGGGAGCGATGGATGCTGAGGGAATGCCAGGCACCTCAACAGAATGTCTGGATTAGAAAAGAAGGATCTTCTGCATTTCAAGTCATCTGTAGCTCATGTGCTAATAAATGCAGTAAGACAGAGGGAAGAGGCTGAGGAGTCAGGAACAAAACATTGTATTGAACAGTATTAGAATATGTTAAAATATGTTAAAATATGTTTAACAGCTTTGAAGATATATATTATTTTATAGTTTTCAAATAATATACAATTTTATTAATTGGTTTGTTAAATACATTTTCCTAAAGTTGAAAACTCAACGCATGCTGTCCGCTTGAGTGGACATGTGAAAAACTCCTTGAAAAATGCATGCAAATGAAGTTTAAATATTTTTTTCATGCCTAAAGGAGAATAAAAACACAAAAAAACCTGACTGAGGTTGTCATAATTCATGCATGAAAGGGTTAAAGTGCAACTGCGTGTTTTATCCTATAACACCAGAGGGTCAAAGTCTGCAAAGTGGAACTCAAACATCTAAGTGAAGGAACGAGAAGAAATATTTAAAGACTTAAATATAACTTAATGGTGTCTCAAAATCACACACTCAATTGCACAAAAGTGTATTTCAGTATATTTGTAGTTGCACTAGTTATATATGATCAATAGGTTAAGAACATAGTTAGTATGTTCAGCAGGCTTTAAACTTTTTTGGGGGTGGGGGGTATTGGTAAATATTAAATTAGAATTTAATTTAAGTATATGGTAACTTTTAAAATGACTTTCTGTACCATAAAATTAAGGTTGACTATATTCCTACATGATAACCTCATGTGGTTATGAGTTTTTCAGAAATTGATCTTTTTCAATAATGCAAGTGGAAATCTTTGACATACAATAGTTTTTTGTTTCCTAAATAATTTTATTTATATGGGATACAGAGTATACTTACATACAGTCCGTTACTGTATGCTTTACATAGTTTTTCTTCCATTTTCAAAATTTGCCTGTGGGATTACCTCCCACACAATAAGAACAAAGAAAAGTGGAAATTGTAAATTGTAATAGAATTTTTTTTTTTTTTTTTTTTGGATAAAAAAAAAACAAAAAAGCAAGGGCACAGGTCAAAGAACGAAAGCACCATGGCAACAACCATCATCACCATTGTCATAATTGTTTCATTTAAAAGCAACAAAAAACAAAACACATTTTCTGCTGTCAATCACCAAACAACAGTTATGTCACCACTTAAACCCCTTGAAACATCAAACATAATGTGCTCTCTTCTACCCATTTCAAAAATACAAACACCTAAGTACCATTTGAAGGCAGCATGTATCTCTCAACCCCCTTTCACCTGCAAAATAGCTAAATTCACCAGTGTCTAGAGAACTTTCCAAAGAGGGGATTGACCTGCCTTCTTGTTGATCCTCTGTAGGGCAGTGAAGATGAGAAAGAATTAATTAGAAAATGAGGTATGTTTGCAACATTTGAGGCCTGCTGTATGATCCATGATACATTTAATAATGTGTGATCAGCCTGTTAAATTTGTTTCTAAACATGCTGCTCATGCTCCATTAGGAAGGCTTTGAAATTGCAATAATTCTCTTGACAGCGTATATGGGTCTGGTGAAGCCCAGATAGGGTTAAGCAAGTCTGAACTCTCTCTTGCCACATTTCACTTCCACTAAATTAAATTCTTCCAGCCTTGGCCTTCTAACAGAACAACTTAATGTAATAAATCTTGAAGAATCAGGGTGAGATTGCCAGTATTAGTGGGTCACTTCATAACATACCTGACATTATCAATAAACACATCATTCACCTGAATGACTAATCCTTTAAGTAAACAGTATGCACGCTTAGTGACACTGCATTCAGGATTATGCGAAATAAAGCAGAGTTTTGGAAACATTAAGTCTTACATCCAAACAAAGGTTGCAAATTATAGTCACTGTTTAAAGTTCCTCAAATTTCATAAAACTATATCAGCACATTCCCTTTGTCACTATCTATAGGATGGTGAAATAACAAAATACTAAAGTAGTGACTGTAATGAGCCACTGAAGTGCTTAGCCCGTTAGCAGGAAAAAGTGGATGAAAATTTCAACAACAAACAGAGAGCATAACTTTTATTTATTTTGAAAAAGACAAAAGTCATATAACAAAAAAGATGATGAAGAATCAATACATCTGTACATCAACTGTGCAAAGATTAACCACCTCTTATAATCATCCACTACATTAAAAGACAGTGTTTAAATTCAATTAAATTCGTTTTCAGTTTTTGTTGACATTGTCAGAAAGGTGATAATTTTACTTATTTACATGAGGTTGTAGTGGGTGGTGGTGGTGTGCTGGAGTGCATTATACTGAAAAGAGTTCCTAATATTTTGTTCACCTCTGAAGCTAACAGTTAGCTACAGTGGTGGGCAGGTAAGTAATTTAAATTGTGTTTGGTTGGAGAGGTTAACTCAATAAAGTCATGCACACAACAAGACAAGCAGACCACAAAAATGAAGGCGGATTCACCTGTACGTAACGTCGATGTCTGCAGCGGCTCAGTGCATCTCCATAACACACGCTGCGTTTACTTTGAAAATCCCTGGGATGGTTCCGCCGCCTAACATAGTTTTATCTCCAAGATGTGTAAAAGTTATTAATTATTCTCATTGCTTCGTCTATTTGTTTATTTATTTATTGTAGCCTCTTCTTAAATTGAGCTGCGGCCAAGACGCTTCAAAACACGCAACTTTTACTTTGAAAGCGAGCTGTCTCTGTTTCCGGCTCTCGACTTCTTGTTTCAATTTTCTTTGTACAAGTTGGATAATGGAACAAGCGGACACTTAAGCGTGCCGAACTGTATTGCACCTCTTAAGACAATGAAATCTGGCAATACCCCCAAAAATTGGGGTTTTCATTACACAACGTGAACAACTGCAAATGAATTATACTTCATGCACGGACCGGTTTGACAGTTGTTTTTTGTTTTTCTGTTTATTTGTTTATTGGGGTTTGACAGTCTTACCAAAGGCACACATTGAATACAAACGTACATGAGTGTTGTAACACTTTTTGCTTCATGTTATACATCTCAAAACTCTGATAAAAGCTACTTACATTGTTGCAGTAAACAGAAAAACAATTGTTCTTCTACTACTTCTGCTTCAAAATGTATGCATGTTGTGTTATGTACCGGCTATATTGTTTCATTGTTTCTGAAACTCATATTCAACACTGAAAATCATTACTGATCATATTGCTCATTGTGTCACTGTTCATTTTTTACTATATTTTATATATTTCTATTTTATTTGATCTATTTGCTAGATGCATTTTCTATTCTATTGTTAGATTCATCTTTATTATATTTTATTTATCTAATTGTTAGAGTCGTTCTTGGGATAGGCACCTAAGAATTTCACCATATGTTATACTGTGTAGGATTGTGCAGGTGACAATACAATTTTACTTACTCAGAGGCACTACCTGGTGGCGGAAGCCGTGCAGCACATTCACAAACATCAATACTGCATGAAGTACTAACTGTTATGAACGCTGCAGCCTAGAAATCATATTACACCAGTACATTTGGAATACAGTACAAACATTGCCTGCATATAAAGAAATAAGGATGCAGTTGGAAATTGACGTGTTAGCTGAATTAAATGAAAGTGCCTCACTGAAGCATGACCCTTGATGTGGTTGTTGACCATATATTGTGCAGTCTTGCAGAAGGGGTAGTGATAAAGTTGACTGCTGCTGCATTTTTCTATTTTGGGACTCTCACTTGCCAACAAAACACTAACGTGTCTCTTTAGCCTACATCAAAGAAAATAAGCATAGACATAAAAGGTATGATAATTAGAAAGGCATTAAATAAGCAATGGGCATTTCATTTCATTATCGTATATACTATATTGTATATACTATGTGTGGGCTATGTGTAAGTCTGCATTCACACCAAAGCCGGCAATGACTATTTCCCATTTAGACATAAAATACATTTTCTCATCAGAAAATTCATAATACCGTATGTAAGTTAAAGTACACATTTTAGTTGTGTCCCCAGGTTTTCACTCAGTCCTGTTACCCTGACACATTCTCCCCTCTAAAAATTTGGGACATTCCACAAGTCACATGATCAATAGGAAGCAGCATCATTTGAGTCTCCTGAAGGCCATGGGAAGACCAAAAGTCAGTTCTCTCACTTTATTTTCTGTATTTTTGATCATATTGTAAGTATGATTGAGAATGTCAATCTCAATCTTCAGTCCTGTTACCTAAATTATTTCTCAGTGTTATTGTGTTAATTTACCAAAGAGCTGCACAGATCAGTTCATTGGATCATGTTCTCCCTGGGATGATGACATGTTGATCAGCCAATCATCTCAGAAGTTGGGCTGCTAGCGGCCGAGATAACTGGCTGTTCTCACCCGGCCAGCAGCTCCTCACATCTCCGAAAACGTCACAGCAAATTTTCAAACAGGCGTTATTTAGATAAACTGATTAGATTAACATAGCAAATACTAAGTAAAGGTAGTTGAAGTAGTAGTTGCCGAGAAAAGTTGGTCCTTTCTCCTTTCTGTTAACCTGAATAATAGCTTTCATTGCCCTCATAAATAGAGGGAGGCTTAGCTCATTATGGTCCATAATCCGATCTGTGAGCTCCCTGAATTGGCAGAGCAATGACATATCAATATTGTCCTTGATAGAGAGAGAAGGTGGAAATGTAACAAATGGAAAGAGAAAATGTTAACAAAACACTGCAAAGGAGAAAAAACTAAATTTCTGTCTGTAAGTGAGCACCGGCTTGGAATACATGGCACAAGGTTGCATTTTTCCTCTATACTCATTCAGATTAGTGGCTCCATAACTGCACCAAGATTGCCATCATTGCTATATAACTTTCATTAATGTTAACTTTAAATGTCATGAAGTAAAGCTCTGTTAGGTAATGAGCTTTTAGTGCATTTTACACTCAAAAACTGCTGAAACAGAAGTCAACAATCTAACCAGCTGCAAAAAATTATTGATGACACTCTGGGTTATAATGTCCATCTGCTCAACATATAACATGAGCTGATTCAGGGTTAAACTTAGGCTCCTTCTGCTGAAATATACAATGCATTGAAAAATATTAAAAAACAAATCATGAAAACCATGACACCGATATACTAGGAAATGTCATGGGGATGGTCTGCCAAGCTGCAGGCTGTGTCAGAAACATTAGATTTTTATTATCTTTTGACACATATTCTTATATATTCATCTTATTTACCCCTGACTGTCAGGAACTGTAGAGAACATTCATCAGAGGCAGTTACCAACAGTCCATACGTACCCTTAGCAGAATCTAATCTGTCTTGATGCTTGATATTTGTGTGTATTTGAAAAAAAAAAAACGTAATCTGCTTACAAAACAGGTTTTTTTTCATCAGCCTTCTTGTTACTTTGATCAAAAGACACCAGATGTCATAGCTGTCAAATGCCCCCACCCACAACAACACACACAGTAGGACCCAGCACACTCATATAGACATTCCTCTCTCCTGCCAACCAGTTAAATGTCATCCACTTCTGATTCAAGGTTTTAATAATGGATTATTTATACTTCTGAATATAACCACTCATTTTATATATTCTTGGACCGATATAATTCAGTTAAGTTCAAAGAGATATCCCAGGTCAAAAGGCTGCTATTTGTTCGACTGAGGTTCCCCTTTATTCAGCTGGAATTTTCCAGTAGTTTCAAACCTTTTTTTTTTTTTATTACTCCCTAATAGGTGATTTAATTGCTCTAAATCAATGATATCTTTCTGAAACACATTTCAGCACTGCCCAGTACCCACATCCTTGAACAATGACAAGCTTTCCGAGAGGACAGAATTAAAATTCAAAGGCAAGGTGGTTCATTTTAGTTCCAGGAACCACTGTGTGAAAAACACTTGACTGATTTTAATCACATTCTCATTTATTTCAGCTTAGAGCTCGACATGACTTTTTAAAAGCCAGTGGTGATTTTCACTGAGCTTTCATAGTGCAACAGCACCATCCAGCAGGTCTCTTTAGGTAATAGCTTTGCTCACTGAACCAAAGCCCTGCCTTCACAGCACTGCTGGAATAGCAAACATTTATTTGCATAATAGGCTTTTACTAAGAGTATTTTATCTCCCTGTCTGTTATACAGTATACTGAGTTTATACTGAGTTAAGATTATTGTTGTCTACATGTGTTTGCACTATTCTGTTAAAAGATTGCCAAACCAGGAGGAATGAGTCATGGGATATGATTGACATTTGGCAAATACAACAAAATCTGTCAGAGTGCCACTGCAGCACTCTTCTCTGTGACAGAAATTAGAGTGTAAGCAGAATTTACATTAAAAGGGTTGCATCTTTGGGTGAGATGACCTTGCTTTGGACATATCATTTAGTGGCTCTAAGTAATGAATAATATAATATTATAATAAAACAAGTGTGTTATATATAAAATAATATATATAATATGCATGAAATGTAACTTAATCTTAACTCACAGTCTGTTTTTTTTTTTTGTCAAACTACTATCTTCAGGGTCAAGAATTAACTTTTTATGCTCAATAATATACTGTACATGTAACCAAGCCAAATTCCCACTCAAACATTTGATGCTACCATCCAATGAAGTGAGATATTTGTCTATTTGTTCTTACTCTAGACAAATCTAACACACCTGTGCATTTCCTAATTGATGTACATTTCCATTTAAAGGTAAGACCTGGAAGTCTTTAATTCATGCTTAAGCTGCATTTACACAAAACCAGCAATGTCTACTTAGTGCCCTTTACTCCATGACATCAGTAGTTCTCTCCCTCACATGGCTGTAATGAAGCCATTTATATTAGTGACAAATGTGATCATTCTTCTCTCTTTATTCCTGTCTCTTTTATCAACTCCACTTGCAGCTGGTGCTCAGTGTGTGTGTGTGTGTGTGTGTGACCATCATTAAAAATGTATACCATCTCTCCAAACAAACAAGCCACTCATGCTCATTGGATATCAGTCATTAAAATTTAGCGAAGAGGGCAAAGCGTATCAGGTTCCTCATTCAGGCTGTGGATGAATTTTTCAAAGTCCTATTACCTCTACAGGCACCACTGCTGATGTCTCAAGGCTGCACACTTTGACACTGCCATTGCCTGTCTCTGCTGTTACTGTAGCTGAGGCGTGACAAAAGCCGAATTAACAATAACAACATGAGTCTCAGGGAGGCTTTACTGATTCATTTACTACTGCTTGTTGATGAGGCTGATTCTAAAAAAGGTGAGTTGCTATTTGTTATCTTGAAGGAGAAAAGCTTAAATTTGATGGGAGCTTTTTATCTTGCAGGTAATGTGTACATTGAAAGTTGGGCCTCAATTGTTCAGTTTCAATCCTGTAATACACTGTCAGAGGTTGTATCTGGTTGCACCAAAATAGTAAAATAAATAAGTTAGCAAGGAAAGATCCATATACTTTACTCAGTATCTTCTTTCTTTGAGCTGTGATGAAACATTTAATTGTTTTTTTTTTTTTTTTTTTTGTAATGATAAGGAGTCAAATGTGGAGGAATCCTCTCTGCTTCATCTGGCAATATCTCCAGTCCAAACTTCCCAGGCCTGTATCCCTACAACATTGACTGTTCCTGGCTAATTGTGGTGGCAGAGGGCTCATCTGTCCTCCTCACCTTTTACCACTTTGAGCTGGAGTACCATGCCAACTGTGCTTACGACTACATCAAGATCTACAACGGCATATCTGAGGATGAGGGGAACCTCCTTGGCACGTTTTGTGGTAACATCTCCCCACCTCAGTTCACTTCGTCTTGGAATGTCATGTCCATTATCTTCCATTCAGATCGCCACGTAGTGAACAGGGGATTCAGTGTTGGCTACAGAAAAGGTAACTCATCATAGTTTATACAATGTGCAAGAGATCCGGTGCAATGGAGCAGGTTCTTTCTGGCCATGTGTCAACACAATAACAACTAGTTTTCAGTGAAGATGTTTATAAAAAATCCCATTTTTGACCTTAACCTCACAGGAGAGTCCACATCTCAGCACGCAATGCAAAGTGTAGGACAGTGTGAGCTTCAGTGAAAGTTAATGAAAACATGTTACTCAACTCTGCCCCAGTACACCATGCTTTACACACCTTATTAGCTATCTTGCCTTCATGAGGGTGTACTCTTGTGTTTTAGTTCTGATGAGTGTGCAGATATATACAAAATGCTGTCTGTGGTCTGACCAAAAAGATAACTATGTAAAAAGCAAACTGAGGAACCAGCGTACTTCCATTGTTTCAGGGTAACCCTTGCTCTTTTCAAGTTTGCCTCATAGTATTTCAGTCTTCAGTACTGCCCCCATTACAACACCCTCTAGAGGCTGTTGTGCTCATTAACTGTTAACTGCAGTGTTACTCCTTTCCAAAAAATAAAAATGTAAGGTGCATCTAAAATTTCTTTCTGTCCTCTCTAGATATGTGTGGTGGAGTCCTCACTGGCCTCTCAGGTGTTATCTCCAGTCCAGGCTACCCTCAGGAGTACAGCAATAATGCCGACTGCTCTTGGGCCATCCACGTGTCCAACACCAGTGTGGTCACCCTGGTCTTCTTGGACTTCCAGCTGGAAAACAATGAGGGATGTAATTTTGACTTTGTCGCTCTGTTTGATGGCCCTACAGTCACCCACCGACACCTGGGCAAATACTGCGGGTCTGATAAACCCCCTAACACAGTCACAACTTCTAACCAGCTTCTGGTAGTCTTCAAGTCTGACTTCAACATTGGGGGACGGGGGTTCAAGGCTTACTACTACTCAGGTAACTGCCTCACACAAATGTGCAATATAACATGGTTTCAGTATTTGAGAATTGAGAAAAAGAACTATGGTCAGTTATCAATCATGTAACATACATATTACATATTACTCTGTAACTTCCAGGTTTACATAAAGCAACTTTTAGTCACAAAAATCCTGTTTATTCACCTATTCAGAGCAGAAAGACTGCTATGAAATCCAAGGACTTGGGCTTTAGCAACAGTTAAAAATGGGATCTATGATTAGGCTGACAGAACTTGTCTTCACTGAGAGACAGGCAATCCGTGGTAGAGGCAAGAAAGAAAAACATTACATCATACCTGAAGTTTGAAACAAGGCACATGAAAGCATGATACAAAAGATCCTGTCATCTGATAACATGAAAACTGAACACTTCTGCGATGCAAAACACCATCTCTGACAGAAACTTGGTAGAGCAGAGCTCATCACTCATCTCACACCATCCCTACCACAAACAATAACTTGAAAGTCCTTGAGTGGTCTAGCCAAGGCCCAAACTTGAATCCAATTGAAACTCTGCAGAATAACTTTTAGACAGCTGCTCACAGACTTTCCCCATTTGACCTTGTCAAGCATAAACCATTTGGCAAAACAGTTGGAAACAGCTAGCCTGTCTCTGTCCAAAGGTAACAAAATCCACCTACCAGCACCTGTAATATGGAGGACCACAGGTGTTATGGAAATGGTTATCAAGCTCACTAATTAACATTTTATATCTTGTTTGTTTATTTCATACAAAGTTTCATTGTTTAAAAAAATAAACTATTTCTTGGCTGGGTGCAGTGACTCCAGGCAGTCACTAAAACTGCAAATCAATGTTTTTGGTTTCTGCATGGATTAAACAAACAAAGTACAACATGTTAATTAGTGATCTTTGGAGGTGCTGGTAATACTTTTGGACAGAGCCAGGCTAGCTGTTTTATTCTTCTTTATGCTGAACTAAAATAGCTGGCTGCTGGATCTGTTTTCATATTTAACAGACACATATGGAAATGGTATCAATCTTCTTGTCTTGGTCTTGGCAAGAAAAGCAAATATTTCTGAAAATTATGTAAAGTAAGTTAAGTAAACTAACATCATAAATAAAGTTGATAAACATTTCTGACCAACTCTACTTAAACAGGTGAATGCCAGCAGGTCCTGTCAGCTGTAAGTGGCAACTTTAGCAGCCCTCATTTCCCCAACATCTACCCGAACAACATAAACTGCCACTGGAGCATCACTCTAGCTACTGGATACCGCATCAAACTCTTCTTCCCCGTCATGGACCTGGAGGACCGCAACAGTCTTTCAGATCAGTGTGACTACGATTCTGTTGCAGTTTATGATGGTGACAGCCAGACAGACACTCTGCTAGGACGCTGGTGTGGCAGGGAGGAACCTCCCTCTCTCATCTCCAAGGGCAACAAATTGCTGGTGGTACTAAGCACAGACAGAAATGAAGCTCATAGAGGGTTCACTGCTTCTTATCTTGGAGGTAAACGTTCTCTCTACAGGCATTTGATTCATATTGAGAATGAAAAACTTCCTTGTAGTATAATCTACAAGGTTATTAATTCTACTTATTCTCTGGGCGATGTAGATTTAAGTCACGCATTTCCTACTGCTTACAATGTTCCAGTCTAAATCTCAGCTAATATTCTTGGTAAGATTTTAAATGTAAAATGGTCATCTCTAGAAATATCTCTTTCCCTTGTCATCCTTATGTCGCTCTCAAAGTGTGAACTGTTTCTTTTTTTCACCCTGCAATCCAAGTGGTGCCTGTAAACGTTAGCTGCACAAGATCAGAATTCACCATTTTGATACCCCAGAAGTCCTTACCTCAGCTGGACCGTGAGAGCATCTACCTGGGAAACCCAACCTGTACAGCCCAGTTAACGGCCACCTCATATAAGATACTTGCTCAGTTTGTCAACTGTGGTACTGCTAGCCAGGTGATTAACCACAGTCTCATGTCATACACTCATTTACCATAATAGGCACTGATTAACCATACTTGTTGGTGACTTTGATTTATTGATTATTTGAAATGGTCATTTTTCCGAGTGTAATGCTGTGACTCCTGATCCCTCACAGAAACATCGGAACATCACCATGCTGGTAAACAAACTCTACATCGATTTCTCTGATGGGAAGCAGCAGAATGTGCAAGAATATAAGCTGCAGTGTGATGCCCAGCGGAAAGTAGCATCAGTGTCCATCATCTCAGCAGAGGAGCGTCGTCTCGAGGAGCAGGCCCAACAAACTGACAATGACAGTAATGACAATGGAGGGGAACAGGAAGCTGAGCCTCATGACTTGAGTGATATTGTCTTCATTAGCATTTGTGTTCTGGCTGTCATTCTCATGGTGATAGCTATTGTTTGGCTGGTGCTTCTTTAGTAATATTCTGTATAGACAAATGGTTTTATCCAACAAAGAAAGGACTCCAGTGCTGAAATTGTCACATTTTAAAATCATGTTTTGTATAAAAATGTTCACTGACAGTATAAACCTATCAACAAAAAAAAGCATGATTCCAGTACAAAAGAATACTATTATTATCATCCTCACCAGCAATAAATTGCATATTCTTAACAATTCATAGTCATAAAAAAGGCCACTGATGTGCCACAAAATGTAAACGCTTTTTTTTATCTCCTTCACAGAAAAACAAGAAAATAACAAAAAAATAAAATAAAAATAAAATGTGCAAGCATCAAAACCTTTGACAGTTTTCAAGTAAAGCAAACTGAAGTTTTTGATATGCAGTCTGAGGCTGTGTTATTCATCAACAGTTATTTCTTGTACTTAGAAACCAGCTGGTTGACTGATGTTGTGCTGTCCTTCACTTGAGTTCTGATCTCAGGATTGTGTTTGAAGGCGAAAACCAGCGCTCTGACAGTCCGTCTGTATGAGCTGCTGACTAACCGGGAGCTCTGGTGAAACACTTCTCTCTCTATGTTGTCTATAAGACCAGAATCCTCCTGTAGGTCAGATAAATAAGTAAAAAGAACATACAGTATAAATATAAATCAATAAATCAATATTCAAGCAATTAGCTAGCCAGAAGCCAAAGATACAATAGATACAATATAAAATGTATACTTTTTTTTAAGCAATTAGACACACTGTTAAAAAATGGTTTCTTATATTTCGTCTACCCCATTAACATACATTAGGGTGGCAAAATATTAGGAACACTTCTCAGTATAACGCATTCCAGTACACCACCACCACCTGCGATGACTGAGTATAATATATAAATATTTATATACACACACACATATATACCAGTGCAGCCAATAAGCTATATTTTCAGGAACATTAGGAAGAGGCCAGTCTTGCTAATTATTTTTTACTTGTGGAACATATAAATTCATGTAACACTTAAAAGTGCTGCTTGAAGCATGGATCATGTAGGCTGAATTTTAAGTGGCCCATATTGATTCAATATTGGTATTCAGACAACTACACACCATCACACACGGTATGTTTTCTGATAAGGATGGCTGCACTAAACTACAAAAAGTTACAATGTTATTCTAACTCTGATGCCACACAAAAATGAAAAAGAAAACATGACATGAGTAGGGTATTATTCAGTCATACAACTGACCATCACATAGTGTAGCTTCACCCTCAATTAATATTCCCAGAATAATCAAGGCACAATAAACAAAGAGTAGTTACTGAGAGGCTCTTTCTCACCTTGACTTCCAGGGCTTCAGCCATTAGTCTTCTAGCGTTGCTCCTTAGTCCTTCAGATTGTTTGTCAGAGCGCACTTCAATAGATGGCTTATTGGAATTCTCCTCTATAAATGTCCTCCAGTCAGTATACACCTTTGCAGCCATTGAACTCACCTCAGGGTCCAGATGCTTCCGCATTTTGTTGACAGTGTGACCTTAGGGGAGAGAAGTTCTCTTAATGTGTTGAACTAATTTGTGTAATGTGAGGCTAATGACTGGCATGGCATGTATGAGGTAAACACAGGTTCGATAGCTGTTTGTTCTTTTGAGTTATAGGTAACGTTGCTGTAACAATGCAGTGAAAGCCAACTCTGGACTTGTAACTATTTAACTGTAACATAGTATAATATATAGTACAGTTCAACATATGAATAGGTCATTGCGTGGTTTTAAACAGACTGGGTTGTTCAGTAATCTGTGTTACATCCTGAGCAGATACTTAATAACACGGAAACCTTCTGCACAATGATATATCAGCCTAGAAACAACCAAAGTCTAACATAACGTCATAAAGGTTTCCTCAGCCTACCTATTTTTGTTGACTTGAGCACCTCCCTGGATGGGATCTTCTTGCTCAGCTCTGTCAGGGCAGTCAGCAGGTTGTCCCTGCTCTGTTCTGGCAGCTCCAGCATGGACTTGTAGCGCATGATGTCCTCAATCACGACCACCCTCTGTAAGAAATACAAGGGCAAGCAATGGTTATGGAAATATGTCATACAGCAGCATTGGCTAAGCCTGGTCACCTCACATGAGGACCTTTTAACTCACCCGTAAGGATTCAATTGTCGTTTGCTTATAAACCTTTTCATTGCTCTTCACCTTTTTTGGTGATTCCCCCTTAGGCAGTCGCACTACAAACTTGTCCATCTCCAAACACAAAGTAGGAAGCTACCTAGCAGACTAGTTGGTTCGTTTTGATTCCCCAGTAATAAAATTGTAAAAGTTTGGTTCAATACTAGGGAATTCGTTATGGATAACCTAAGTTCAGGTTAGTCAGAAGGAGCGTCTCTAATTTAAGACAACCAACCAAGCAGTTAGCAATTAGCTAGATAGCTAAGGTTAACGTTACCAAGCTAACCTGCCTTCCTAACGCTGTCCTCCGTTTAAAATTCAATAAACTGAAGGCACTACTAGCTTAGATGGAGTCATTCGTCCATTTCCTGCGGGAAATAGTTGTCAATATAACCGCAACAGTAAGAGACCCTCTCTTTAGTAAAGCTAGCTGCACTGTTATGCTATGGTAACCATGGATGTACAGTTGCGACCAGTGTTGCATTTATTCGCCCTCGTAAATACAACCTCTGAGTGCGGTGGAGGCACAAATATAGACAGAAAGCCCTATAACAGTGTATAAAACAACAACACAACATCAGCCTAACACGGGACATGGACATACAGTGACAGAAAATAAGAATAAAAAGAAGAAAACAACAGCAAGAGTTGACCAAAATCATGATAGGAAGAAGGGCTTATGTTCTAAAACACATGATTATCTACAGGATTTGAACGTGGTTATACAATGTCAAAGCTATAGACTGTACAGTCAGAGAACTGTGAGAAGAGTGGAAGAAATTACGAGGAGCACTTAAACAAAACATTTAGAAACAGTCTCGCGCGACGCACAGTTCCCACGAGACTAAGCCCGATTAAGGAGGAGGAAACGAGCGTGTGGTTGTTTGTTTAGGTTTTCGCAGACAAAATGGGGACTCTTCATTCCTTTGTCTGTATTTTGGGACTGTTCGTCCTGCTCGCGTGCGCTTTAGCATCTTCCGATGTGTTTGACAGCGTTTTGGGAAACACGGCGTCTTGTCACAAGTCATGTGAAATGACATACAGTTTGCATACGTATCCACGGGTGAGTTACTCTTCTTGCTGAGGAAAGTCATTTCTGCTAGCGTTAGCTAAACGTTTGGTAAGAGTTAGCAAAGACAAAGTGGGCCCATGTAGTTCACTCTGTTAGAACGCCTGCTATTTAATTAAAATGTATTTTCGAAGGGGAGCTTTTGGCTTATGTACGTCATGCTTCACAGATGCTGTTGTTTTTTTTCTGAGGCACTCAACTGGTTTGTTTTGCAGGAGGAGGAACTCTATGCCTGTCAGAGAGGCTGCCGTCTGTTTTCTATCTGCCAGTTTGTTCGTGACAGCGATGATCTGAATCAGACCAAATCCGAGTGTGAATCAAGTAAGTTATGCATTGAGACTTTGACCTGTTTGATTCACCCCTGAACAGCGTACAGGCCTCTGTGATATAAGAATAATATTTACTGGCCAAGTATGTTTACGCCTACAAGGAAGTAGACTCCGGTAGTGGCTCTCAGTGCACTCACACAAAATAATGACGCAACAATCTTCAGAAATGTACAGAAGGAATGACTATAAACAGGTGAAACCGTTTCTGTGAAATGTAAACAGAATACAAATAGTGCAAAGAAGTGAAGAGTGCAAGGAGTGTTACTTTATATACATATAGTAGGTGGTTATGTGCATTATATACAGCCTCTTCAAATATACAATAATGAGTGAAATGTATTGCACTTTTTGTATTGTAAACTAATTAATGTGTATAATTTGTAGGTAGTGTGGGTATTATAGTGTTAACAGAAGGTATTATATGGCTTGTTATCTGTGTAATCACCGTCAGTAAAGCTGTAAACAATTGTTCATGTATAGTCAGCCCTATGTTTACACACCCAAATCCATAATAAGTGCACTTGCTCGAAACACCTCTTTGTCCTTTTGTCTGTAATCCTTTATAATCCTGTTTTATCGTCTGTTACCTCTCACCACCTCCAAACTTCCGCAGCCTGTCATGAAGCCTACACCCAGTCAGATGAGCAATATGCTTGCAACCTGGGCTGTCAGAATCAGCTTCCATTTGCTGAACAACGGCATGAACAGGTATTCTGCTGAACTGGCCAAAACTAATACAATGAAAAACAATGTAATACAAAAGCTCTGTGATGAATCCTACCTTTTTATGGAGGTTATAAATGTAAATCTATTTTAGAGAGGTGATAATTCAACTTTTAGGTTAGCTGTAGTTTATGCTGCTATTGAAGTATATTGTTTTATTACTTGTCTTTTATTTACCCAACCCTAAATATAGATATAAATGGAAACACCTCTCAGTATTCATGTTGAATCAAACCTCTCCAAAACTGTTTGAACAAAAATTAAACATTAACACCTCTGTTAAGTTGTATTTTTTCCAGGGCTGTTGTACGAGACTCCAAAGATTGACAAATATGTTATCAAAAAACAGTGTACTTAGTATTTATTTATTTGTTTAGTTGGAGGCCATGATGCCCAGGATTCACCTGCTGTACCCCCTGACTCTGGTCAGAGGGTTTTGGGAAGACGTGATGAGTCAGGCCCACAGCTTCATCACTTCCACATGGACTTTCTACCTCCAGGCTGATGATGGCAAAGTTGTCATTTTCCAGGTAAGGTACTGAAATGGAAGAAAGCGGGTTATCTCTTCTAATATTATGCATGTTAACCGTATAGTCAAATGTAGTGACTGTGCAAATGTAATGGAGTACAAAATTTAAAACTTCGTTCTGTTTTTCTGTTTACCAGACTGAACCTCAAGTCAAGTTTTTCTCCCAGTTTGAACTGGAAAAAGAAGTTAAAGAGGAGCCACAGAAGAATTGTAAGACCTCCACTCTTTTATTTGTTAAAATCCTCTTAAAGGACAAAGCTGGCAATATTCAATATTTTTTCATATTGTCATCAAATCCCATTTAAACCACAAGCAACAATTAATTTAACCTGAGTATTGCTTGTATTGGCAAAACCTCTGCGCCTCAGACAGGGTACTGAAGTTGGAGAGTACTGAGACAGGACTGATGTCTTTATTGGTTTTGGTCTTTTCATGTGATTTGTTGACAGTAAGAAAAACATAGAAGTACACCTGACTTATCCCTCAAAATCAATGAGATTTCTTAAAAATGCCTACATCAAGGCAAACACACTCCATAAGTATTCTAATACAAACATACAGATTAGCAGTGCGTCTATTTCAAGTAACCTTTATTTCTCTTTTTCAAGTCCCCGGGTTGAGCAGCCCAGTTTACAAAGAATACCACCGCACTTTAATCCAGGAGAGAGACAGAGATATGACTGGAGACCGCAGCTATGATGATGACTACAACCTCTTCAGCTGTCTCTCAAGGTTGGTTAACACTCTTTTTTTTAATCTACATCCAGGAAGTTGAATTGTTAAACTTGCTTAGTAAAGCATAGCATGAAGAACCTTAGTGGAACCACTCAAACTGAAGATGAACATACTTTTCTCCTCAGGAACCCTTGGCTGCCAGGGTGGATTCTAACCACAACTCTGATCCTGTCTGTGTTGGTCCTGATCTGGATCTGTTGTGCCACAGTGGCAACTGCTGTAGACCAGTATGTACCTGCTGAGGTAAGCTATGCGTTCTTCAGTCCCCCTTCAATCAAAAATGGGTTTTTGCAGAATGATGTATGTGCAGACAGTCATCTGCTGAAATTAGGAAGTTTCTCTGTGCTCACCTTAGGTTTGACTGAGAATGAGTTTACCTATGAGCGTGATTTGTGACATCACAACTAGTTTTGGAGTATTTTTAAATGTCTCAAAACATGTCTGGATGGGATCTTTAAGTTCCCTACCATTTTCTTTCTTGATTCATTGCAAGTTGCTCAAAAAAGGCATCAGCCAAACACCTACAATGTACAACAGTCTGTAGAACTGCAGGACATAATGCATATTTGCATTTCCCTCCTTTCCATATCAACCATTCTGCTTTATAATAGAGTGAATGATTGTATTTATATTCAAGTTTGTGACTTTTGACTTGCATCCAACTCTTATTTAATGTCAACCTTCTCTTTCTTCTATTTTTGCTTTCAGAAATTGAGCATCTATGGTGACAGAGACTACATTAAGGAACAGAAACTCACTCCATATCCAGCCTCCTCCCTGCTAATCATCACCTCCAAAGGGCCAGAGGAAGAGGCCGGGCCACTCCCTTCCAAAGTGGATCTGGGCCAGTCCGACATCTAGAAGCCAAAGCTGTAGCAGAGAAGGGACGACGTCCTTGATGAATAATGAGTTGATTTTTTTTTCCTGTGGCACAAGACCTGCGCTTCTTGTGGTCTAAACAGGAATAAGTACTTGCAGAACATTTTGTATTACTGATATAATGTCTCGTCTCCCTTTTGAAGCTTTTAAAATTGGAGTGATTAAAAGTTGTTGTTTTTTTTCTGTATATTGGTATAATTGAGGCATTATAGCATAGTGATGGCATAGTACAAGTCAAATAGGTTTGGGGCTTTTTCTCCAATTTTGATTTGTGCATTAGCTATCTGTTGGTGTGCTTATTTTATTGAATAATGTTTAAAACTAACTATTTGTGACTTGAAGTAATAAAGGTCTCACCCACCTCAACTTTTGGTAAAATGGATTGTGCTAATGCAGATTCTCCCTGTCTGTTCTTGTGTTTCTACTGCAGTGATTTCCAGATGATAATAATGAATTTTACAATAAAATTCTACGCTCTTAATTTTAATGAATAGTGACAGTGCATAGGTGTTCCTGCTTCACTATTATTTGTTCTCCTCACGGTGGATCAGAAATAAATACAATGGAGTGAAATCGGTGTAACTCTTTTTTTTTTTTTAATGTTTGAACTCAAGAATGTAAGGGTAGTAAAATATGAGGAAGTAACCAGTTCAAAAATGTTCATGAGGACTGATGCAAGAAAGAGCCCTTGCCTTAAATCTTACTAGCACTTTCACTTATTGTTTTAAAATGACTGTATGTTAGAGTCAAACTACACTATACTATGTTCCAGTGAAAGGTGTATTTGCATCTCCTGCATTACGCTAGTGAGCATAGTGAATGGTTTTAAAATGCTCTGTTGGACAACTCTGTTTACCACTCCAATGATGTAATGTTTTTCACCCATATGATTCTCCAAGAGTGCAGAGAATTGCACTGGCTTCCTGTGTGATAATCTCTGAAATGGGGTAGTGAATTGTTGTATGTAGATACACAGATGTTCAGTAATGAACCATTACACAACTTGCTTACCACTGTATAGTAAATACAAAGTCTATTTTGGAATCTAAGTCCACAGCTACTTTATTGTATATTATTTTTTGCATAATGTGCTCCTAGTTTCACTCTTATCACATGCCTACCCAGCCATATTCCTACATTGTGTTTTAGTGTGAATATCCTTAGAACACGCTCTTTGTCAGGAAAATATGTGGTCATATCAGTTGACTGCTCTACATTGACATGTCAGCAGCAATTACACAGTACATGTGATTGTGTAATTCTCATCTTTTTCACCCTTATAGCATGTGATTGCTGTGTTGTGCTTCTGCAGACATCCAGGTTCTGTGACAATATTCCACACAGTTGTCATATAGTACAAAATACTGAACTTTATTCATAAAAAGATATTTAAAAAACCAAAACACTGTAGCAAAGACAATATTCTCAAGTACAGTTCACCAGTGTTAATCATCTTGGAAATCATTCTGGTTCCTTTGAGGCAAAATGTTGCCTGCTAACAGACACGCTCATGCTGCTCTTTGAGGAATGCTACATGAAGACATGCCTCAATAGCTGTTCAACAAGTCAATGTCCTCTGCAGTAAGAGCTGATGAGGACGAACGTTTAGTTGGAGGGCTCTGATGTGAACTGTCACACTTTTCTGACTGGCGCTGCCGTTTTTTGATATTTTGCCAGGGAGTCTTCGCTTGATGATTGGTTGCGGAAAGAATCTGTTTTTCTGGTGTGTGATTGTTTGCTGCAGGTCTGTAGAAATGCAGTCTTTCCCCCTTGGACTCTTCTTCTCTCTCACATACCAAGGGTGCAGCATTCAGTACTTCTCTGACAAACTTCTGCCTGCCAACTAAAGAAAAAAAACACTTTGAAGACTATTTAAGGTAATGGGTCATAATATTAAACTTGACTTGTGAAAATATAATGAAAGAATACTTACAAAAGCGAAGCGCTGATATTCTGGATTCTTCAATTTTCTTCTGCTTTGGCATTTGTGTGCTATTTGTTTCCCACTGGTTTACAACCTGGAAATTAGTGAAACATCGTCAAACAGTGCTACACCTGCAACATTACAGAATAGTACTTAACTTATGTTTACTTTTATCAGTGTCTGAGGATATTTACCTGCTCGGCCCAACCTTCTGTTTTACATCTTGAGTGATCAAATGTGTCCAGTGGTCTCTCAGAATAAATGAGCCCCAACAGGTCCCATGTGGTTGATTTCAATCCTCTGCCAAGCTGGAGGTATGAAGTCGATTTAGACATCAACATTTCAAAAAGTTAAAGCCAAATGTTAACACAACCATGACTGTCCTACCTTCATACTGGTCCCAGATACATCAAGCTTTTCAAGCTTGGGGAGGCAGGTGAGGTATCTGAGAGCCCGCTCTGAGACAGGGTTGTCTGTATTAGAGAGAGAATAATAATGGCCCTTCAAAATGCTTTAAATCTGGGCGTGGTGGTATTTGTGCTACCACAACAATATGGAAGCAAATAATAGCTTTGTAACTAACAGGAAACATCCAGGAACTGGAGACAGTCTAGACCCTTCTTCATCATCCGAACCGGTGCAGTCAATCTTTGCAGGCCGACATCTGACAGACTGTTACCACCAATGAAAAGCTGAATCAAGCTGCTAAAGAAAAAGACAGGAGAGTGTTATAGTTAGGTTTTACTGCCAACAATACTGTATGCCTTTGAGACTCAGAAATCAGGTATTACCTTGCCAATGAGCTGGATGTTAGATGCTGGAACATCTCATGATCATCCCCAAGTCTGCATCCAAACAGGTCCAGACACTTCAAACTATGAAATGTTTTAATTTCATCCATCCTCTCATGCAAAAGTGGAAACCTAAAGAAAGGAAAGAGTCAAGACACAGCTTGGTGGCTGGCAGACGTGGTAGTGGCACTGTAACTTACCTATTTCTTAGACAGAGGGATCCAAGCACCATTTCTCCATATGCATCACTGAATAATTGCAGGGCTTTAGGAGAAATGTCTGGGTTTACAAATATACGATTCTCTTCTGCTGCTGCAAAAAGTCTGTCTCCTATTTGCTCAGGGAAACCAACCAGAGAGTCCACATGGTGGATGTTGTCAGCTACGAATAATAGAGTGATGTCAAACAGAGATTTCGTGGTGTATCTCAGACTTCCCTCTGCATTGTAGGTGAATATGAAGTGCTCTTTTCTCAGTACAAACGGGTTTGTCCTTCTGCACGACGACACTGGCTTTGGCTGTGCCAGTACTATGTCACCGACACGACGAAGGTTGCCTCTTTCTCGGACATAAATGGTGCTATTGTCCATACTAAGGTCGCACATTTTTTCCTGTGAGAACCAAAAAATTCTAAACACACTCACTTTTAGTCAGCTAGCCAGCAAAACACCTTAAGCATTACAAAAACTCAAGATAGCTCCATAAGCTAGCTAATGAATAAGGTCGTTGAGTGAGCGACAACCTCTGAATAATAGTCTTAAGTAGGACTCTTTCATTGTTTTTTATCTCTTCTAATTTTATCTCGCATATTACGCTAATTTAATTGTTAACTGTTACTCGCGTAACTCTTGACAACTATCGAGTTCCTTGTGGAGGAGGTGAACACTGTATATTAACCGAATGAATTTTTTTTCCTAGGATGGCGATGTCATAACCTTCCCTACTCTGCCTCTGATTGGCCTACCTTGATATTCTTACCCTGATCTTAACCAATCTCACTCCTGATGTCTAAACCTAACCAACCCAACCAACGAAGGCAGCAAGTACTAGCCAATCAGAGGCAGATTAGGGCGGGTCATGACTTCGCCTTCCTAGGAAAAGAAAATTTTGCAAACGGAACCGCGGTCTTAGCTTACTAACGTCAAAATAAAAGTCAACTACTAATAGTTTATCTTTTAAACATCCCAAAATACTGAAACGTCAAAGTGGTAGTGAGGGTTTCACATACATGAACATTCACAAACGTCGCAATTAACGAATCATAACATGGTTAATAAAAGTTTAAATAATATTAAAAAATAAACCATTACTTTGAAAACGACAGGAAGAAGTCTTGTTTACATGGCTAGTAGATCCTGCTCCAAGTAACGCTAATTTAGCTAGAGAAGTGAAATGATTATTGGAAGATAACTTGGTAAGGAATGTATTATTTCAAGACTATATCCAGAACTATGCGTTTACTTTTTAAGTACAACCGAGGATGATTTTAATGGTCCCAATGTTATGTGTAACTGTTATAAGTTGTTGCTGAGCTGTCAAGTGGAGCTTGCTAACTTAACTAACTTACTAACGTTAGCCAACTTGTAGCACTGTCTCTTCAGGTGTATTGTCCATAGTTTAAAACGTTTAAAACCAGTAATGGCATATGGGTAAAGTACAAATACTCATGAAAGCTCTTCTTTACAGCTCTCTAAGAACATATTGTTGCATCCGTGCAACATTAACTTGCCGATAAGTTCCTGGTAGACTCGTTACTGGGAGTGAATCCTTGTAAAGAATGGCGTCAGCAAAGGATCCCTTTCAATTTCAAGGTAGGTGTCATCATTAAGCTGTTGTGTGACTAGGAAATCAAGTTCCTTTATTTAACTTGCCATGCGCTTTCTCAGCATATGTGGCCTTCACATACGCACATCTCTCTCTTCCTGTGCTACAATGTAATGGTGGATTGAAAAAAATGCATATCTCGCTCTCTCAGAAAACTGTCAAAACTTGTGGTTAATACTTTCTTTATATCTATGTCAAGAATTTGAAGAAGCTGGCAATCTGTTAGAAGCCAATAGAGATGCAACGACCATAAGCATTGAGGATGATGTTGTCAACCCTGAGAAGCAGAGAAAAGCTACTGGCTTCACTCCTGATGTTGATAATGAGGACCCACTTGGCAATGATGACGAGACAGAGGTCAGGACAAGACTTTTTTTTGAGCTTTTAAATATTTTTGCTACAAATGTTCATTTGATAATCTTTTGTTGTTGTCACTTTCCTTCTTTTTCAATTGAAGCTTCTCTCTGGGCAAAAGAAAAGTGCCCCTTTCTGGACATTTGAGTACTACCAAAGGTTTTTTGACATCGAGACCCATCATGTAATATATTTACTATTTCATTTAATGACTATTAAACATTACACCAACTTGTCTTGTAATATGAATTGCCTCAGAAAAAAAGAATTACAAATGTAGCCTAGATTAGCCTACCAATGTGATGGTTACTAACATTTCTTTCAGGTGAAGGAAAGAATCGTTGGATCAGTGCTGCCATGGCCTGGGAAGAACTTTATTCATGTCTACCTTCGTAGAAATCCTGATCTCTATGGTTAGCACTTCAACAGTTTAATATATTAATACTTGTAATAAAGTTGTTCTGGAGAAACCAAATTAGCACACAAACTTAAGTTCTAATGCTTGTTTTGTGTGCTTTCAGGACCATTCTGGATTTGCACAACTCTTGTATTTGCCATTGCCATCAGTGGAAACATATCCAACTTTCTGGTGCACCTAGGCAAACCAAACTACAGATATACTCCAGAGTTTCGAAAAGGTAAGTGGCTCACTTGCTCAAGATGAAGGCGAGAGAAAACTGTAAATTTCATTTGTTTGTTTTTTTTTTAATTCCAGTGACCATAGCTGCAACAGCGATCTTCAGCTATGCTTGGCTGGTGCCTCTTGCCCTTTGGGGGTTCCTGCTATGGAGAAACAACAAGATCATGAACTTGGTGTCATATTCCTTTATGGAGATTGTCTGTGTCTATGGATATTCCCTCTCCATTTACATACCTGCAGTGGTAAGACCTAAAGTTTTATATAATGTCTATATGATGTGAATTTCCAGAACAATTACAATACCACAATAAATATAGGCATCAGATTTTGTATCCAAGATTGTATCCATGTCACCCGCACCTTCTACATTGGTATCAAGATGTGATGCATTTTCAATACAGCTAAAAATAGTTGATCAGAAAGATCCTTTTTATATAATTTTTACAATTTTGACAACTTTAATTTGAGACTAGAGAACAAAATAACAGAGTTTGCATGAACCACTTCTTAGCAGCATATTCAACAGAAGATAACATCTCAGTAACACACTGAATTGTTTAAAAGATTTAGAACACATGTGATGAATTTTTCTATGCATGTGTATTGAGTTGGCCCTTAATGATAATGTAATATAATGTGGCTCCAATACATTTGCAGTCTTCTTATTTCTCCCTGAATCATGAACACATTTAGAGTGTTGTTGGTGTCTGAGACACTTATTTTAAAATCCACTGTTGTTTCCTAAACAAGGTCCTTTGGATCATCCCATATGAATGGCTGAGGTGGTGCTCCATCGTGGTGGCGCTCTGCCTCTCTGGTTCAGTCCTGGCGTTGACTTTCTGGCCTGCAGTCAGGGATGACCACCCCAAAGTTATCATAGCTATCATGTCAGCCATAGTGGTGCTCAATGTCCTGCTCGCTGTTGGATGCAAGGTAACTGTGCCTTTCTATAATCATGGTACTGCTTTTACATAACTTTACTGGTAGAGCTAATTCCAAATTTCAGAGATATGGAAAATAAATCTGTTTGGAGAAATACAATCCTGTGTTCATTGTTCTGGTTTGGCAAACTACATCTGCACTAATCCTGTAGATTCAAGCTTGCGCATCCATCTCGGTGTAGATAACAACAATGATTGACTCAATCTCATTTGATCCCAGTAACACGGTCAAGCTGTGACCCACCTTGGCGGTGTCATCACAGACATCACACTACACTGATATTTTGTGCATGCTCCTCCCTGTGTGTTTCTGGGAAATTACTTAACCTGATAGTGTCAAGTGTCAACTCCCTCTGGAGAGACTCTCTTCATCGGAAACTGTGACCGCATTTGCTAACTGGTGTGAGATTGGGCTGTTAGTGCACTTCTTAATGTGAATCCTGTCAGGTCCACGGGAGTATCATATGTCTGGTCACATTCACGTAATTAGTCTACAAAGTAAGCTCGTGTCTGAAAGCCGACCAAGATTAATGGTTTGCAAGAATGCCGTATTCTCTCCTGTAACACCAAGCATTTGCTGCATAGTTGCTCACAGACACTCCGGGTTTAGTTCTTGATTGATGAGTAGTTTCTATCAATCCTGTAATTGCTTTCTTTGCCAGGTTCTCTCACACTCTTTTCTCTGTTTGTTTGGTTTTTCAGGCCTATTTCTTCAGCAAACCAGAACCAGCACTACTAGTTGAAAATTCCACTGCAAAAGAGGTGATCAAAGCAAGTCCCTTGCAATGAAAGCCTTTCATTGTCTGAAGGTAAACAAACGTGACACTGAATCTTTTTAAGCCATGATCCCATTGTATAAATACACTAATAACCTGATACATGTAAGTCATATTTCCCCTCTTGATACTTTCTCATAGCCATTTTTATATTCACACTTTGTTGTGTTTAGAATGACAAGTCCCTGCTTCAGTAGCAGCTCTAAATTGTTGGCCTATTTTATTGGTTTTGGCTTGAGTGCATGAGATTTTCTGATCTGCTAGAGCTGAACATCTGACACCGGACTTCCTTTACATGATTTCTCCTTCCCAAAGCAAGTGTTATTCTTTTTTAAATTGCAGGTTCTCCTGTTGCCTTATTAGAGAGAATCGGGTTGCTGTGGTGATGAAGTCATGGGTCGTCTGGATTTCACCTGCACTTGGACATTCTGGCTTAATCCTTAAAACCCAGTGTGTATGGTTCAACTGCATGACCTCTGAAAATGTACACTAGTACCAAGTATGTTATTTCTAACTGGATGGGTTCTAAACTTTTTTTAAAGATAAAGGTGGTATGGTGTCACTCAGCACACGGGAGCTCTTATAGTATGGTAGTTTTCCGCTTTATAGCTATTATGTTAAAATATTTAGATAACCAGTCTGTGCAGTAATGTTGGTGGCATCAAAGGCATTTTGTATATGCAAGTTTTTTTATATATATATATGCAAGTTTTAATGGGATTTGGCTAATATACTTTGTATACAGAAATTTCTGGATGAACAGCAAAACATCTACAGGTTTGGGTGAGATATTCAACAAAGTTATTGTCTTTTCTTCAAACAGATGTAACCATAAGTGCTGTCAACTAATGCCAAAGACCCATCCTAAATGTCCAAGAGATTTACAACTTGTATAATTATTTTTTTATGATTTCTTTCAATGACAAACTGCATTTGATAAAATGTATGGAATTAAATATATAATTTCTCAATGTTTCTTGGGGGGGAAAAAAAGTAAGATCCTTTGCTATTAATTACTATAAATCATCACTGTTATCATACTAGTAATACATTTACATTCCACCAAAGCCAATTTTATAGCAATTTTAGGTGTATTCATAATTTACCAATTAAGCTCAATGTACAGATTGTTTAAATACTGTTTCTGTTAGTTAACATTTAAATTGTTTTCTGAAGAATTTAATTATGAATATCTAAAACAAGGATGGCCTATGCTAAACACTGCCTGAATCTAGCATCAAACCTTTAAAAAAAAATTCTAAAAGTATGAATAGAATTTTACTAAAACACAAAATTTTATCACTGCAAATTTTTGTCATTTCATTTATGAAAAATAAATGGTATCTTTCTACATGTTTGTTATCTGTAATAACAGTGTGTTTACTTCCCCAAAGGGCTAGTGATTCTGGATTGTTGCATCATATAAAATATCAGTCTCAGATATACGTCGCTTTGGATAAAAGCGTCTCCTAAATGAAAAAATGTAATGTAATCAGATAAATGCTTAAAATAATAGTAAATGCTTTTTGCTCATATAATTCGTTGAAGCATTTGACATAATAACCTTAAATCACCCCGGGTCCCACACGTGTAGGCAACGTGACTCTTTTCTATCAGCTTTCGACAGCATTAAAGGCCGCCAGTACATTTCAACAGTTTGACATTTTAAATATTTAAGGGAGAGATTGTAACTAATACGTATAACTTCAACATTTCAAAGAGAGCGTCCAACTTTAAAAGTGGACATTTGGCTGCCGCTGCTGTTTTTCCAATTCATCCATCTAAACTGTCGTGTGTGTGTGTGTGGCCCGAGGAAACCGATAGAATCTACGGTGTCACTGTTTGGATGCACAGATCACCTGCAGTGGAAAATGTTACTTATGTAAAGCCTGTTTCCTACACAGAAGCTTATAGTGAGCATCTTATATGCAGGTGACATCGCTTAAGTCTATGTTTCATATTTCCATGGATTATTAAGGGCAAGGTTTTTAGATTAATTAACAAAATAGGGGAAAAAAATTGTGTCACTTGAAACTGTGTCAAAGGGATGGTGGCGCCCTAATTAATGGTCATTCTAGCCCCAGCTTTGAGTTACACAGGAGCTGCCTGTCAAACAGATAACCCTCTTAGAGGAATGTCACCTGCCTCTGTCTCAGGCGTGCAGGTAGTTGCTCGTGCTTGAGAAGTGAATTTACCAACACAGTGCTCAAGGACTATTTGAAGAGCCTGTAAGTAATAACAATTTTTAAAAAAGAAAATGCCTTTATAATATTTCATTTTTCATATTGTGTTTTGGGAACCTTACCCTAGGATGGCAACCTCAAATGTCAAAGGTGAAAAAGTGTCCAAATTTGAGACCTTAAAACTTTTGGAGAAATGCAGAAAGGAAAGAGATGATGCCATGCACAGGGAAAGTGTTCTCAGAGAAAAACTCAGACAGTACGAGTCAAGGCTGCGTTCAACTGAGGCTCTAAAACAGAAACTGAAGACCTTGACCATGGACAACAAGGACCTGAGGAAACAAGTGAAGACTCTTCGTACAGAGATTGGACTTGAGTGCAGCCCTAAGTTCAATGGAAAGACCACTAAGGACATAATCAATGACTTGCATGAAAAGGATCGTGAGTGCAGTTCCCTGTTAGAGAAGGCTGGGAAACTCAGTCTGACTATTGATGATTTGACATCTGAGTTGGCAAATACAGTCACCTCTAAAACACTTTTGGAAGATCAAGTGCAGTCATTGCAGCAAAATCTCAAGGATATGACAAATAATCAACGCCGTCTGCTGAAATTGTGGGAAGACAAGAAGGCCCAGAGGGAACAGCTTGCCCTTCCTGCAATTATCCAGAAACCTGGACAGAAACCAGTTGTCCATAGAGCAATTCAAACAGAGATGTCCGTCAGTTCATCCCAAAAGCTTCCAGTTAATGCATTTGAGACCAAGTCATTCTCTCGTGACAATGACAAAAAGACTGTTTTGGATAAACATAGTTTTACAACTTATGGAAATGGCTATCATCATGACAAGAAAGCTTTCATGCATGATGAAACCAAAGGGATTCAGAACTGACTTGACCCACTGACTGAAAACTCTTGAGAAAGTAAAGCAGAGACATTAAAAATACTTGGAGTAATGTTTATATATCTGTAGATGACTCAAAAAGTAAAACAAGATACAATTGAAACATTTTTAAGCTCATTTATGACTGATTTGATTTATTGGTGCCTTGTGTAATTTAATGCAGTGAAAAAGTTGTTGTCATAGTGCTTGTTCAAATGTAACTTAACTTTAAAAAAACAAAAAACTATAACGTATGAGCCTTTGCCGTTGAACCAGGCGGGGCTCCATACATAGGCCATTTAGTTTGAACATATATATAAATATATATAAGTTTCAGCTGAAAAAGCTCATTTAAATCATAGACTGTAAAATTTAGACCAAACCGTTGTGGCTGTGAGAGTCTGGCAACAGGCAGGAAGATGGACAACTTTTACTAGGGGTCCTTCAGAGGTCCTTTGAATGCATGTGGCGCGATATGGGAAACAGAGGAAAATAGTTTTGACAGCAGGAGAGCCGGAGAGATTATTGTCGCCAGCTGGTTCTCCATTTGTCTAAACAACATGTTTTCTGCAGAGCAAAGTTGTTGGTTTGTCCGTAAGGTGAGTCCTTTTTTTTTAAAATTGGTTTTTCATTCATAAAAAGAATAAATATATGTCGCCGGTGCTAGCGTGCTAGCTCCTAAGTAGCCTGATCTATTTATGCTACCCTCTGAGAGCTAACTTAGCACTTTTCAGCGTTAATTAACACACAAAAAACACATAAAAACAATTTACAGAACAAGAAAGGCAACGATAAAGAAGTAAAGAAATCAGGCACACGATTTGAACATATACTGTAGAGAAAAAAAAAGGAAACAGGAGCACGTAAAATGAATAGTATTAACTTACCCCTTAATATGTAGCTGTATGATGAGACTTTGCAAAACATGAACAGAATCAAACAGACATAAATTAAAAAGGGGCGTCTGTTAGTCATTTTACTTACCCAGTAAAATAAATGATTAAATTATTTTTGTGAACGACCATGTCAAAATATGTGAACGTTCTTTCAAAAAATGTGTATGTATGTACATACCGAAAGAGCAGATGGTCAATAGCGTCTACTGCTGAAGAACAGATAATAAAATAATCAATTTCAAACGTACTGTTTTAATGTAAAAAGCTACTGACTGGGTAGATATTACGTCAAAGCTTGCAATTTAATTTATCAGGGTTAAAACGATCAAACTTGACTAATTAAAACTCCTTACAATAACGTATATTACTGCATCTCCCATCATTCAGATTTACATCACAAATATTGGGACTAGGCAAAGTAGCAGCAGGTTTTATGAAGAGAAGTGGTTGAACCACCTTACATACTTTTTTTTTTTCTTTTACAACCTTTGAAAGTAACGTAACTTTGTCTTTCTTTAAATTACATAGTTTTACCAGCTATTGATCAGTTAATATCATGGATATAATAATGATTAACTGCACTGTTCAGGTGATTTGTTGGAGAGCTGCGGCTAGTATTGCTTGGGCTGTCCTCTTGTTGCCACCCACCAAAGCCGTTTTTGTGATCCTCAGCGGATTCAGTCTTCTCCACCCAATCCAGACGATATCAGGTCAGCCTCTACCTTCAGTGTGACATTTGATCATTAACTCAGTTTTCCTGTTGTAAACTAACTGACTGCACACTTCGTTGTCCTGCAGAATGTCTGTCCCTCTTAGGGAGTGGAAGTGCCATCTTCTCCCTCATCCTGCTATGCGGAGTGATCCTCATGGTTGGGTTCCTGAACCTCGAGTATTATACAGGTGAGTGTCAGGAGCAGGGAGTTAAAAGAATGCTGCAAAAGTAGATGTCTGACTTTGTCTTTAGGGATGTCTTGTTGTCTTGCAACTGAAGGGTTACTTGAATGTTTTGTTTGACAGCTCATCTGTTTAGTTTATACACTACAGAAAACACTGAGACAGACTGAGATCTCAAGTAAATACATCAAACATCTCAGCCAGGAATAGGAAACAAAGTGCATATGATAACATTTTAATAAGACTACATTATGGACCGAATAAGAACTACATGATAACAGTCATCTTTTTTTATTAATGGAGTAATCAATAGATGTTTTGAAATCAGCCCAGAGGAATCTTAAAAACACCTTTCTTATTTTGATCCATTAGATAAGTCATTTGTAATATGAAACTATGAAAAAGAGAAAAGCAATGAACTCTTTGCTTTTTGAAACTATGATCAAAATGTACGTTTTTCTAGATAAATGACTAAGATAACCAATTAACTAATTGGCACTGATTTTATTTAATTAGTTGTTTTGGCACTGCTTTAGCATAATCATGAGTTGTTATGATTGCTAAAAATGGTTCCAAATTACACTTCTTGTTGTAACAGACATTCAAAGAATGCAGTGTTTAGCAAAATAGTTGGATAGTTTGGCTACATGTCAAGTTTTTGTTGTAACTTTGTCATTTTTTTCTGTTTCCTTTCAGTCATCCCAACAATCCCATGCTCAAAAATCGCCCTTTTGGGTCAGCTGCTCCACCCTCGTCAGTTTGTTAACTCCTTGGCCCACTGTATCATGGGAATAATCGTGGCCTGGTGTTGTGCCGTCACCATCGGGGGCAGATACGAGACGCTCGGTTACCCTTGTACACAGAGTGATGGGTAAGGAGCTGCCACACACATTATCACATTGAGCTTTACATGCGTCATTAATAGTCTAATTGTCCCAATTTGTTCTCAACATCGACAGCTCCCCTCAGATGTGTCTGAATGAGTATCACCTCATTCTTCTGCTGGCAGGAGCCTTTGTAGGATTTTCTCACAGTCTATTGGGTGTGATCCACAACATGAACTATGTTTCTTTCCACACTGTTCAGGTATGTGATAGGAACTTACTCATTTATCTGTCTGATAATGATGCAAAGACTGAACATTTAGGATCCATTTTTGCCTGAATGGCTCAGTCTCAAATTCACAGACAGTGCCTCTCTCTCTCATTTAGAGTTATCATTCATTGACCTCTACAGTTCTGTGTAAATTTGTTTTTTAGAAAAATGAAAATACAGGCAATGTCCTTTGAATGGCAGCTTATATTAGTGCTGATTATCACCGCTTCCTATTTTTCCTTTAGCAATACAAGTACCTTCGCTTTAAGGGATCCCTACCTCTGGTGGTGAAGTGCAGTGCCACTCAAGCACTTTACTCTATCAGGAACTACATTATAGTGTATTTATTTTTGGGTAAGTGACCTCTCTTTACAAATGAAACTTCAGAGATAAAGTGTCAGATTTGGTCAGTTAGGTGGACCGCTGATGTGTCCCAACATCTGAAGGAAATTGGACATTTGCTCTCAGAGCTCCCTAAACATTAGATCAAACTGCACAATGACACGTTTAGTGTGTTGGTCAGTTATTGTGGTTCAGCTTCGTTCTTATCACTCCTTCTTCTGTACAAAGTTCCTAAAAGTGATATATAAATAAAATATTATACTTTGATATTAACAGGTTACATTCCGAGGGCATGGATCTGTAAAACGCTCAATCTTCATTTGAACAGGTCAGTGTGGTTTCTGGGTCACATATGACTAAACGAGCATCACTGTAAATGTCTTCCTCACAGTGCGTTTTCACTGAATTGATTTCATACATGTATTTGTGTGCGATCTCGCCCTCCAGCTCTGACAATCCTCTCGACACCTTCGCCGGACTGCTGGACTTGTCCCTGTTCTACCACCTGTGGATCAGTGCCACCTTCCTCCTCTGCACATGGTACATCACACTGCTGCTCTTTAGGATCTTTGTCACTGAGGTATGTGTATCTATACATTTATGCAACCCCTTAACACTGCAAAACCCAAAGTCTCACTGTACTTAAATACAAAGGTGACTAAACACTGAAGTGAAGGAGTTTTCTCTGACAAACTATGGTTGTTTCTTTGCAGTAATTTCTGGTTTAAATTCTCATTACAGGGGGCGTCAACATTTTTATTTAGATTAGTAGTAATCCCTGGTTTTACTACTCAGACTTTAGCAAAGATTAATGTGGCAACCACCATAAAATAGCACACTTAGTCCAGTTTCTAATAATCCATTCTGAAGGCCAAATCATGTCTGTAATCGGCTTAAAGGTGGAGTGTTGTATTTCAAGGTAAAGACATCACCTCTTTTAATTATTTAGAGACACTAGGGGGCAGTGTTGCCATTGCTTTGAATGTCCATGGACCTGAAGAGCACCAGACTTAATGGGATTTTGTTCAGGTTTTTGTTCAATCCCCCATAATCGTCTTAAGCGAACAGTTAAATTTATGCTTGAGGAGCTTGACTTAAAGGTAATGTTATCTAATGTGTTTTCTGTTGTCTGCAGGTGTACAGTTTTCCTGTGCAGTCATCTTTTACTGATGATATCCACCAGTGTCTTCCAAAAGTTCTTACTGACAAGCATCCAATGATATTGAAGGTAGATAAAACATCCAGTCAGCTTCTTTCAAGTTGCCCCATTTTTGTGTTCCTGCTTATTGAAAAATGTTTGGATTTTGACACGTCTTCCTCCAAATTTTAGTTTCTAGCCCTGCAGGACTTGGCTCTGCTGTCTCAACACTCCCCGTCACGACGCTGTGAGGTCTTCAGTCTGAGTCAGCCAGGTGTGTTGTCCTGGCAGAAAAAGGATCCTTGCTTATACTGTTTTTGCTTCTTGCATTTAAGCGACTCTTAAATGTGCAATGTTCTTTTTAAGTAGCTTAAAGCTAAATGTATTTACATTTTTATTTCTGTCTTTCTCAGGTGGCCATCCTCATAACTGGAATGCCATCAGCAAGGAGTGTTTGTCTCTGCTGGCTGATCTGACTCAGAGACTCATAGCCTATCATGATACTATAGCAACCAATGGCAGGGCAAAATCACTATCTACTGGAAGTGAAAGGAAGACTTCATCGGAGGCATCAGGTACATTGCTACATACCACTGGTTGATAAGTGAAGACTTGTCAAGAATGAACATTTGATGCAAAGATTCAGACATTTACAGAAGAGTAATTAGAAAATATCTGTCTTTAAAGTTCTGCTAACATATGTGTTTTATATATTTTATGTAGCTGCGGGTGTAGTACAATTTTACACACTGTATTTAAATTACTTTTGTAAGTAGTAATTAGAGGACTAATTACCAGGTAATAGTCATACATTCCATCTGCTATCATGAGAAGTTTTTTTTTTTTTTTAAATGTAAATGTTGTTGTTTAATGATCATCCTCCTATGTTTTGTATTCCTTTCTTCTTTTAACCTTAAAAGTAACCTCAGGCACAGAGGATCTTATGAGCCCCAGGCCCACTTTACTCATGAAAACACCGGCCTCTGTCTTTGCCCGCTCCATCGTTGGTGGTCCTTCGAGCCCCCTGACGGCACCATTCACCCCTGACCTGAATAGCCCCTTTGCTTCTCCGGGCCTGCGGCGTCTCACCACTCCAGTAGAACAATGCTCGCCATGGCACGGATCCGTGCAGAGCCCACACATCATGAGGAGAGCCCCAAAACTCTGGTCCACCTCCACAGGTGAGAGGAGCCTACTGAAAGATGAATAGTCACTCAGATCAAACTGACACTTTAAAATCCAATTTTAGACACAGGGATTTGTTAAAAAGATGCTGATGCTGGTCTTTTTTGAAATGAGTAACACACCTCTGGAGCAAATGTTAATTGTTATAGTCATTTTTAGCTTTAAATATATATATGTTTTTTCAACTTAAATGACTGAACTGATGTTCAGCTATTGCTAGTAGTTTTGAACTTCTAGCATTCTGGTAGGTGCTATTGTGTCAATGACTCAAATTTAGCACTCAATGTAAATGAATACACATCTGTCAATCCAGCTTTCTTGAAGGTTCACATTTATGATTGAGCCTCTGTCTCGGTGCAGATTCACTGGCCAATGGCAGTCCCCCGTCATCCCCTGCCTCAGTTCCCAGTCCAAAGCAGGAATCCTCCAAACCAAGTCTCCTGGCTCAGTTCCTCCAGAACAGAAAAGAACAGGTACTTCAGCCTCGTCACAAAGGAGCATTACAATGTGTTTGATAGAATGTCCAGCATTGTGCTTCGGACATAAGAGTTTTCATACTTAACGTTTAGTCGTGCTGGGCTAACATAAGAAGCGTCATACAGAGGACCCTGCATCATCTGATTTTTTTTTTATAACTTTCCTAAACCGACGATCAGACAGTGATACCTGCTTTTCATAGCGACTGGACAAGTGTGTGCAGGTGGGAAGATGGACAAAGCTCCACTTTCCTCGTTCATAACTCAATCTCACCAAACACTTCTGTGCCGCCAGCACGAGTGTGACTGAAATTAGGACCAAATTCTGAACAGTAGCTGGGGATATGTGTCTTACCTGTATCCTGATTGCTCATCTATTTTACTAATAATTACTTGTAATTTCTTCATTTGTGTAAAATTTTCTTGATAAGTTTTGATAGCAAAACACCTTTGTCCCATTCAGGTTAAAAATTTCTTGGCAAAGCGGGTGCTGATAATGTATTTGTTTAACAAGGTAAGGATGTGTGGCATGTGCAAGCTCTCTCCCTTAGGTGCTGAACACTGTGAGGGGCTCCCTGCATGCTCTCATCTGTAGATTTCCACTTGGTTTCCCCACCCTGCAGCATCACTAATTTATCCATGGTTTTGGGTTTAATTGTGTAGGCATTACTAACGTAGATCCTTCCACCCATCTGTCTGTTACATCCTTGTTAATTATCCTTACTAATTACCTTTTTAAAAGTTTGAATTAAGGTGTCAAGTAAAGTGCATAATATAATGTAATAGTACATTGCACTATTCTATTCGTAGAAACTAGTTGGGTCAGTCTTCCTTGCTTTTTGAGGTTTATGTATCTTCCATTAATCACGCATGCATGAGTAGTGTAGTTTCACTAAAACTAATTCATCACTCTGATGTAAATGTACATCTGTCTGTTCACAAGAGAACTCCTGCTAGCTAACAGTTTCTCTTGCAGCTCCCAGAAGCCTCCAGTCAAGCTCTGTTTGCAGACAGCCAGGCTCACATCTGGGCTTTAGAGGGTAAGAAGAGCTGGTGGACTTTATTTTCATTGGATGTACATCTCGTGTCCTCTTGATCCAACATGTACATTACTATGTGCTCTAATATCATCCATCCAGGGCTGTCTTACCTTGTTCAAGCCTCTTACTCAGAAGACCAGTTTGGCGTTGTACAGACTGCATTACCCAACATTCTCAGTTGCATGCTTGTCTTACAAGAGGTAAGCTATTATGATTTACTGTAGCTATCCTGATAATAATAGTGTAGAAACTGTGATTTTAAAAATTTGACTATCAAATTTCATAACTGTATTTGTTGTACTTTACTGAGTGTGTGTGTGTGTGTGAGAGAGAATTGGCAACAATCTGTGGTTGAATACAAACTTTGCACTGAACCTTGTTCCTTGAAAACAAAAAATGTGCAGTTCTTGGTGCTTGCACAGATTGACAAAGTTAAAACAGTCAGTTCATCAAAATTGTCAAATTTTGTAGAGTTTATCAAATGAAAGCTGTCAGTAAGAAACACAAATGAAATTCCACTGTTTAAAAAGCAAATTCATGTGGGTCAATCAGGCAGAAGGTATTTTGTCTTTAACTGGAACATGGACTTATTGTTTAAATGTAACTTAGTCATCGACATTCACTCCATAGATGGAACTTGAACTCTCAAGAGTGCTTTGTCAGTGCAATAACGATGCATTGAGAACATATAAATAAACATATAACAACATTTTTGCTTTGGGTTGTGTGTCCTCTTTGTCTACAGGCAGTAGATCGACACTTCAAACTGCCTCACGCCTCCAGTAAGCCCGTCAGGTCAACGAGCAGCATGGGAGACTCAACTTACAAAACACTGCGCTTCGCTCTCAGGGCCACGCTCAAGACTGCCATCTACAGGATAACAACCACTTTTGGAGATCACTTAAAGTAAGGCTGGGTGTGAATAAAATCAGAACTTTTTTTTTTTTTTTTTTTGTATAATAAAAAAAACATTTCTCATGATGAGCCTACTAATTCTTGCTGTTTTTCTTTTATCCTCAGTGCTGTTCAGATGTCTGCAGAGCACCGGAAACGATTGCAACAGTTTCTGGAGTACAAGGAATAACACAACTGACACTCGGCTCTTGTGCCTTCTGATTCTTATTAGTGTGATTTGTGTGTGTGTGCGTGTGTGTGTGTGCGCGTGTGTGCATGCACATCAGCTTAAGTGAAGGAATGAGTGAAAGCCCATGATAGTGCCTCTTTTAATATTTATGTCTGCACTATGTCGTGGCGGATTGTATTTGATAGGCTAGATCACATCTCTCACACGCATGAGGTGGCAAAGTCCAACTGACAGACTGAACCAGGTTGGCAGGGGTTATAAAAGACTGTCACCTCCTGCTTTTGGGAAACTTAAACTAGCTGATTGTGTGGATAAGCAGCTCATTCCATGTTTGATTCATTTGTTTCACAAGAGCATATCAAGTAATCACATTTGACTCGTGCTCACTGGGATGAGTTGATAAGGGCTGTCTATAATGAATTATGTATGTTGTTTTTGGTTTCATACTACATCTTCTGTCCGCCTGAATTATATCTATGTGATCTGAAAACATTTTTGCATCAGATGTGAGTGAGAGGGTTGTCAGGAATGTGTTCTGTGTTACGGGAGCTCTTCAGTTTCACAGGTGTTGGGAGAGTGTATTCTGAAAATGTATTTTCTTAGATCTGGTTTTGTTCTAAACACCAGCCTGGAGAACCGGTTTACAGCTGCGCACATCAGCTTAGGTTCGCCAACGAGAAACGATACTGTAATCAGATTTACATCGAGACACCTGTTTTGTACGTTAGCTGATGTTTTTCGTCAGGTTCGTTCATATGAAATTAAACTGTCATTCATGTGAGATCAAGGATCGAGACTGACTGGTTACATGTGTGGGTAAATATGTTTTGATGGTCACTGCCAACATGCATTGAGTTTAAATTCCCACTCACAACCTATTGAATAAAAACATTATGTAAATAATATTTCCAAGGTTTTCATCATTACTCAGCTGAAGTGAGCACATAGTAAATGCTTTATTATTTTCTTCATCAGAAATGATGCATAGTTTCTCCCAGCACTGTGGTGCTCATTCTGCATATTGATAAAATATTACATCAGGTGACTTATTGCAAGGATTTATGCAAGGGGATATGCAGCTCTACACAGTGCATTTACATGCCCTTAGGCAAACAGGTATATCAAGCTAAACAAAGGCTTGCTGTCAGCTCTTATCATATAAAAGTTTTAAAGTGAAGACCTAGTTGGGTTTTTTTAGTCCAATAACTTTTTGGGAAGCTAAAATCCAGCGTGTGGACATTACTTCTTTACTTCGTTGACTCAGTTGGCCTGCACCTGTCATAAATACAGGATGGTATGTGCACACAACGACCTCTCTGTTCAACACATTTGGCTCTAATATGTTCTGGATGGTGAATTCCACAAAACAAACTTGAATGAGTCAGCAGAGATTCTGCTCAGAGTCTCATGCCTTTCTCAATGTGCGCAATGGTAACAACTGAAAGGAGGAAAAATATTTGAACATAAAGTAATAATTTGAGTGCTGTCTTAATAATATTTTATTATGAATGGGATAAACTGTCCGAATCCTGGTGTGCTTCCACAAAATACTGAATTAAAGGTCTGAATACTTCTATGAGAGAGATTTCTGTTACTGACTTTTAATAAATTTGCATCTAAAAACCTGTTTTCACTTTGTCATTATGGGTTATTGAGTGTAGATTGATGCAAAAATGGAAAGTTTATCCATTTAAAATAAAATCTACAATACAACGAAGTGCAAAAAAAATGACAGTCAGTTATTGAGGGAATGAGACTATATTATCCATTGTAATCAATAAAATATTACCAATCAAAACAAAATAAATCATATTGGTAATGACTGGAAATTGTTGACGTTTCAATTGAGATGCACTGTAGTCATAATACCATGGGTTTGGAGTTAGTTTTAAAGTCAGGTCAATGATGTTCATTTATTGAACATTAATACTGACTAGTAACTATTATTGAAATAAGATATCGTCAGTCACTTTCAAAGGAAGTTTGATCATTAGCCTTTCTGTTTATCAAATGAGAGTCTTCTGACAACAACATGAAGTGTAGTGACTCACTAATTGTAATCTTTTGTCATGAAATTGGACAATACTACTACTGGACAAACTAAATATATGAATTTCAACACAGAAGGAGACCATGAAATGACAACATCAAGAGCACTGTCTTTTTTGTTTATTGCACGAATTGTACATATTTCCAACTGAACTGGTAGAACGCAATTTTAGGCAGTGGTGGAAAAAAATTGTTCATCAAAAGCCTTATTATGTATACAAGATGCCAAAAATAGCCAGTGGGAAAATCTGGATTCAACTGTTTCAAATGATGGATCAAGATCTATAAAGGAAATACTGATTTTTTTTTTTTCTTGAACAAGAAAGAGATTCAAAACTTCAATACTTGAAATGACAGCGGTTCTGTTCATAACAGAGGGATGTCATTCGTAAAGGAAAAACTGAACACAAATGGTGCCTCAAGTCAACTTTTTTGCTCTGAATTTCAAAAGTACTTTGTCCTCATATAGAATATAAACCTCTGCATCAATACCAATCAAATGTTTTGACATCTTTTTTTTTAAAGTCAAACAGCATTTGCTAAAGTTGATTTTTTTTTTTTTTTTACAGTTTTAATATATATTTATATATGTACATATAAATTCTACTAACTAGAGTTCTCATAGAAAATGAGAAAAGCTGGACTTTATCGCTCTCACACAACAAATGACTGGCAAGCATAATTGACCCCGATGCCCCCCTGTCCTCCTCTTTGAGCCAATGTTAAAACAGCACAGACAGAGGATTCCTCATGAGCGGTGTGCTGGCCGACCTGGTTCAAACGTTTTATCTGAAAAATATAATTAAGCAATTGATTTGAGACGCTTAAGGAACCACATAAACAACTGCAGCCCTTTATCACTCCTATCTCAATTGGCTCATGGGCAGCGTTTCAATTGCAATTTGATCCAGGTCGGTTCTGGCTCTAAAAAAAAAAAAATCACACAGTCCCCCACCAGAGCCCATAATCAGTCCTTATATCCTATGCACATGCTGAACACCTGCTATCTCTGCATTTTTATGTTCACTGAAAGAGGTGAACTGGAGATTTCCTGTCAAAGACAGATGCCAGGATGGAAGGAGGAGGAAAAGGCTGGTGGAAGCAAAAGAAACCTCCTTCCTTTTGGCTGGAGTTCAGTCAAGAAACGCTCAAGTGCAAAAAATATCCCCCCACTCAAAACAACAACAACAAAAAAAAAAAAATCAACTAAATTTCACTGTGGATTTTTCCAATGAGAGATACAAGCATCGTACAAGACAACGGCCCTTCCCCCCTGAAAATCACATACTTAGTGCACGTTTTTGTCTGTGTCTCAAACTAAAGCATCCCTGATTCAAAGTGCACCCAGTAGTGAGGGGAGGGTGATGGAAAAGAGGAGGGGAGGGAGTAGCTGAGGGCAGCATGTAGGGTGGTGCAGCATGTAGAGATTTAGTAGTCCTCGGAGAGCAAACGTGTGATAAATGCGACTAGCTGCTCAAGCTTCAGGGCCAGAAATCAGTATGAGAGACTGGGGGGGTGATGCGGTGAGGGCCACTGGGGGGGAGTTTCCCTCTCAAAGTTCAAATCTTAAAGGAAGTCACATTTCGGGGATGGTTTGAGGGTTGCGATTCTAGGCCCTTCCTCCCTGCGGAACCCCTCTTCTTCAGCACAGAAAGGTCGAGGTGGAGAGCAAGAGGTGTGTTACTAAGAGAGAGGGGGACAGATTGTGTGCTGGTGATGTATAGCTTACTACAGGGTGCGTAAAAGTGGAGGTGCTTGTTGCCATACACGCACAGTACATCTTTCCGGGGCTAGGTAGAGCAAATAGATAATGTATGGACACACAGGGGGCCTCCAAGTTATTTATAGGGATGTAAGCACTCACTAGACCTCTTCATACAACTGTCAAAAAAAAAAATCAGGATTCTGGAAGCGTGTATGCACTCTGTAGTCTGCCTTTTCACACTTGTAACTGCTGGGAAACCAGGCGTTAAGCATCTCTTGTCACTCTGCCTCAACAGTATGTTTAAGTAAATGTATGTGTTTATATGTGTGAGTATGTGTGTGTAAAAATAAACCAAAAAAAAAAAAGAAAAAAGAAAAAAAAAACAAGTCTGTGGCTCATCAGTGTTTGATTGTGCCAGTGTGTCAATAGTGCTTGCCTATGTGCATCAATTCAAGGGCAATAAAGTGTGTGTGTATATGTATGTATGCATGTGTATGTGTGTGTGTGTGTGTGTGTGTGTGTGTGTATGTGTGTGTGCGGCTCAGGAGGACATGCACTGGACATGGTCTGGACCTCCTTCCTCTTCATCAGAGGAATCTGGAGAGCTCCAGGACTCATCCGTGTCTGCGTCTGCACCCTCACGACGAGCCTGGATCGAGACAGGGGAGAAGAGAACAGAGAAAAATAAGAATGAGACTGTTCGGGCTTCAACAGCGAGTAAACATCTCGCCACCTCAGTCTTTAAAGTTGGAAAGCGTACTGTGCATTTTCAGCACAAAATTACAAATAAATCCACACTGGAATGCAAATTTCTGTACATTTCATTCCAGGAGACCCTGCCTCCAGATGACCATAGCGATAACAAATTTTTATGTTCATGTTGCTCTCTTGACCTCCATGACAGACTAAACATACTTGGTGGATGCTGAGTTTATAACAATAATCTCTTACAAATTTGATTCACAGATAACTCCTCCATCATAGAGGAGCTTAAAAGAGGAAAAACTGTATAGGCAAAAAATGTTATATGTGCGTGACACACAACCCGAAGTTTTCTTGTTAACAAACCAAAGTTGTGTTTACATTTAGTGTGTTTCACCAGTGTGTATCCCTCAGGCCTAACATGGTGAACGCATTTCCTTCCTCATAAAATATTTGCAAAGCCAACTGTTTTATTCATTTTAAATTGTTTATTGTTCACATCCATGTTTGCTACCTTGCAGTCTTTGCAGGTGCATAGTTAAGCTTTGCACATTACTGCCACCAGCTGCCAATAAGCGGAATAGCGCTGCTAGTGGTCAAATATTGCACATGGTATCTTTAATTGAATGTCGTCACCAGTAACATCATCATTAACAGCTTACTTGTGACCTCCAACTGAACGGTGACCCAATAAACTGTAATTCAAGCTAAGATCAACTGTGTTCTACCAAAGCCTCTCGCTAAGTTCACAAGGTCTGGCGTATTAGTCTGAGAGCTCACCCTTGGGGGCCGTCTGTTTCTCATGTGTCTCATCAGGAACCACAGCAGCTGGGTGTCGTACTGGTCGCCGTGCCGCATGCTGTCCTCATCGCGCTCCCGCTTGTTTTTCTTCATCACCTTGACAAATACAACAAACCATTTATTACAGGTGTGAATGTGGGGAACAAGAGTATACGCGCTCTGCAAACACGTCCCTGATACAAAATCGCATTACCCTTCCTTGATTTCTCATAATAAAGTTATTACAACCCAAAAAATAGACTCCTGAACTGCCTCATGTCTCACTGTAATATATGTAACATAATCGGTTCTGCTAATTAGGTCATGGCCTAACATTTCTTTTACCTTCGTGGTCTTAGTTTTTGTAGTTTTGGCCATCTTTTCTATCACATTATGATAACATCTTATTATTAGTCAATTAATCAATTAGTTGCCAATTATTAAACACATCGCCACCCATTTTGATCATCGACTGATCCTTTTGAGTCATTTTTTAAAGAAAAAAAAGTCAAAATTCCCTGATTCCAGCTTCTTAAATGTGTAATTGATTATACTTTTTAATCACTGCATTTATGAGATGTATGATGTATAGTAATGTTGAATTATTTGGCACTGTACAGCAACAGCATTGTGTGTCCAAGGCAAATTTCCCTGTAGGACAATAAAGTCTTAACTTAATATTTTCTGTATTCTTCAGTTTTCTCTGATAATAAACTGAACATCTTTGGGTTGTGGACTGTTGGTCAGGACAAAAGCAGACATTTGAGGACATCATTTTGGGCTTTGGGAAACAGTGGACGACATTTTTTCACCATTTTCTAAGATTTTGTTGACCAAACAGCTAATCAATTAATCAAGAAAATAATCGACAGATTAATTGATGATGAAAAGAAGTGTTAGTTGCAGCCCTACACTACACATAGCTTTACAACAACATGAGCAGTCAGTCAACTATTCAGAAAAAACTAGACACAAAAGCAAATGTAAGGATTAAAACTTCCAAAACAAGCCACTTTAAACATCTGAGCCACCATTAAATATCAAAATATCTGTCCAATCCACAGCTGTGTCCACAGTCTCCACAATTAAGCTAGAGCAGAGTAAAAAGTAAAACGTTAGAATAGAACATAATACCTCTTTTAAGCCCTTGAGTCCTGTGGGGGTCTCGGCAGTGGGGGCCCACAGCTTGATATCATGATCCAGGCCACTGGTGGCCATTCCTGGCAGATGAGGATGTGGCTCCAAACAGTTCACCTGTAGTTGACAACGGTGGAGGGAAAGACTGAGATTAAAGTATAAAGATGAAAGGAGACTTCACAAAGAATATCCTTGGGGTGAATGTCTCGGCAGCAAAAAGCTAACTCTGCTGTCAAAGAAGATATACAACAGATAACAGCTTCATTTAGTAAAACCAGGACATAGACCAAGTGAATTTCTATCACAATCAAATATTAAACAACACTAGTAACACAACCAGCTACCAATGTGTTTGTCCAGCTTTTCCCAAGTCATCTTTGAACCCAACAAAAATATATATTCTTCTCTCCATCTTTGACTCACCACTCCTCCTCTGTCTCCCTCCATAAACTGGACGATGCGAGCAGAGTACTTGTCCCACAAGTAAATGTGTCCACAGTCACTGCCACTGACCACAAACTCACTGCAGGGCCCGTAGAAGTTCACACCCTTCACTGTGAGAAAGAGGTGGTTAATGTCAGTCCGTCTGCCCAAAATTTCTCTTTACAGCGTAGATGTACAGTAGTTTAAGAAGGAATGTCCCAATACATATAAAGTTATAAAAGGCACTTGTTATTGTAATAAATTACTGCTGTAATTGGGAACTGAATTGAACACCTGTGGCATTATTGCGGTGTCCCTTATATCTCCTGCGATAGTCCGCCCCGTCACTGTGGTTGGAGTCAAACAGGTAGATGTCCTCGTCGTTGTAGCTGGCCAGGAGCTCTGACAGATGAAAAAAAAATTAACACTTAATGATGACTGTTAAGGATTATTACCAGCTAGACATGAGTTAAACTGTTGTGTTTAATTTCCCTTTATGCATTTTACTACTCATAAATGATTCAAACAAGCTCAGCTAAATTGTTAATCTAAGAAAAATATATATTAATTTGACTTTAAATTCCTCTGACTGGCCCTACACCTGAACTTACTGGTGTTATGAAAAGGTTAATGCACACTGATGATTTTTTATTGAGGGAGAATAGAGCTGAACCTATTTGAGTGACGCTGATATTGCATGGTACTTGCATCAGGATGGCTGGGAATGGCAGGAAGTATCAGCATTTTTAAAAGGCACAGAAACAAGCCTCATCATTTTCAATATTTCCACAACATTACTGAATGAGCAATTAGAAGATGCAGTCTAGTCAAATTGAATTCAAACCTACATTTCTAATTGGATTAAGGGAGGGTTTTGATGGAAATTACATAATGCCATAGAGATGTTAAATTATATCTGTACACACTGCATGCAAGCTGCTTCATTTCTTTCATTTTGTTGTGCTTCTGATAAGAAAATGTAAGACAATTGTTTTTAAGAATATGTCAGTTTCTTTCTTTTCATACTTAGTGTTTTATTTTTTTGTTTTTTTTTTACCTGTGCCATCGTGGCTGTACACGAGGCAGGTTATGTTGGTTTTGGACTCGCTGGATACCAGATGTGAAGGACAAAACTTTTTCAGTACACCGTTATTATCGTTCTCATTAATCTTCCTCTGGTCGTAGATCCTAAAGAGAGTAGAAGAAACAGTAAGAAAAGAAAAAAGTAGTGAGGAGTTAGAGTATATCCAAGATATATTAATAGATGATATCAAACATTATTATACTTTTCCGTAAGATTCTGTTTGCATTATTAGTAAAATAATTACTGCAAGCTGGTTCCTACCTCACATACTGATCTCTCCCGCCCACAGCAAAGTGGTGTGTCTTTGCTGGGTTGACAAAGATGGTGTACAGCCCCACTTTTTTGTCACCCTCCTTTACAACCACCAGCTTACTGCCACACAAAGATAAGGAGACAGAAAGGAAAAACCGGTCTTAGCAGCGGCGAGGGAAAAAGTTTAGAAATCATGATGACGTATGGCAAAGACAGGAAAACTAGCAAAGAGGAACATGTTCAAACGTGGAAGTTCATCAACATTGACTAAGAAACAGGATATTTGCATGACAACTCAAAACTATGGCTTAAAAATAGTTGTATCAACACCTCAACAAAAATCAAAAATACTGAGGTTCAAAAGTGTGGTGCACCAGCAGTCCGTTTTGAAATTCTGAAGAAAATCTTCTATCTGACCTAACTAACTAGAAAATACAAACTTGATAAACCCCAGCAACGGTATCACTCACTTGGCGGGACGATCTAGACGCAGGTCAATACCAAACACAACAGCATCCTCTCCAGCAGACAGAAAGGAGCAGGGGGAATCTGGCTCGAGGGCCAGCTGAAATTAAAATATACCAAACACACACACACACACACACACACAAATGAGAAACAGTGTACTTCAACTTCAAGACAACAGAGCAATCAAAACAAAAACAATCACCTTATGTGCTGCCCCTTTGTGCTGTGCTACCCGCTTGGTGTTCTTGCAGCGCTGGGTGGCAGAGAGCTCAGCCACTCTGATCTGACCATCTCTAGCACACATGGCCAAGGTGGAGTCTCCGCTGTGAGGCAGGAACTTTGCCTATGCACACAGTGGGCAGGGAGAAAACTGATTTTAAGTTTCTGACCACAATATACATTGATAACTCACTCACAGTCACTTCAATCTACAGTTTTTACAACTTCAGATGGATTTAATTTACCATTAATCAATTGCAGACCTGAGTTATTCAGAGATCAGAGAAATATTTTGAAAGACAAATGAGAAATTTATTCTGTTTTGATCCCATCCCTGCATTACAATCTGTTTCTTTGCTTTCCCTCACCTGAAAGACATTGCTCTTGTGGCCGCTATCAAACTCCAGCTCAGCACGACGGATGGCCCAGTCCCAGATCACCACTCGCAGGTCATCGCTGCCTGATGCCAGGCGTGTGCCTGAGGGGTTGAAGTGCAATGTGTTGACGCAGCCCGTGTGCCTCTCCAGTCGGCCCTGGAGCTCCAGCCTCTGCACGAGTCCGCGGGCTCCACACACACGCCTCACAAACTGGTGTGAGTCCCTTCCGATCTCTCTGGAGCGCAGCGAGGGTACTGCCCGCCATATGGGCCCACGCAGATCACGGAGCTCTGCTCCCAGCCATGCCTCCATAGCCTCATCGTCATCTTCCTCATCTTTCTGTTCTTCGTCCTCCTCCTCATCCTCATCCTCATCAGAGCTGGAGGAGTGGTTGTTGCCACCGCCGGGTCTGTTTCTCTTTCTAGCTGCCCTTTTCCCACCATCTTTTTCCTTTGCCCTCTCTCGTCTGCCTCCCTCACTCTCTCTTTCTCCATCTTCAGTCAGGGAGTAGAGGCCGCTGCCATCCATGCTGTCCGTGTCCTCTTCCTCCTCTCCCTCTTGGTTTGCTCCTGTCTCTCCTTCCACATCTGGCATAGGCTTGTCTCCAGACGCCTCTCTTGTTTCTTTGGGACCTACAGAAATAGGGAAGGCCAGAGCCACGGAGAAGGTTATGACATTACTGTCTCACTGGGAGATTTAATAAAAGGTGTGCAACGGCAGCTCACGTTTTATGTAAACTTCATCAATGTTAAGTCATATTAGGCGGCATACAAAACAGAAAATTAAACTACAACAATGTAAGGAATAGCAGAGTAACACAGCAGTAAAGATCAACAAACACATTTAAAATATGTGCATAATGAAGTAAAATAATTAGGCAAAGTTTCTACCAGACATAACAATATTAGCAACATAAGGTTTTTTTAAAGAGCTGTTAAAGTAGTAGGGTGGGATTACCATCCTGGGAAGACTGTGTTTGACCCTCTCTGCTTCCAGAGGCATCTCCTTCCTTGTGTTGATCTTCTCCTGGTTCTTTTTCTTCAGACCCACCTAGTAAAACCACAGATGCTCTGTGAATAACTGGCATAGATGAGGAGCATAGAGTTTGCACACTTATATTCAGTATAAATAGTCTAGTTATTGTCTGGCACTGGTCCTTTACCGTTAAGCACTGTGGATTTGCTGTCAGCCTCTGCCATTCTGTCTCTTTTGTCCTACGTCGACCCGAGGGAGAACCTATGAGTGTCACACACAAAACAAATATTTAGGTTGGCTTTTGGCTATATTCACAAATGCACAAATTAAGATTAAACAACTTGTACGCATAAGTCAACCGACATCATTGCTTGCACGTCGGACATAGTGCCGAGGGGCGTAAGTTAACAGTTAGCTCCGTAGCTCCCAAACTAAGAACTAGGCTAATTTTACAACCTATCTAGAGACGCTAGTAACGGCATAAACAAAAAAATCGCTTGCTAGCTGGCTCACAGGCCTGACTAATGCCCTATTTTCCTTTGTGGTGTTTAATACTGCATTGTCTTCTGCAAAATAACGAGTGCTCTACTACCTGACACTGTTATTGACATGAGCTAAAGCTAACTAGCATGTACCAGGCTAGCAAATATCGAAACTAAAATACTGCTCTCGGCTCTGGTTAACAGCTGGTTGTCAAAACACCGAGCAAGCAGCTAGCATTGCTTGCAGTGGCTAACTAGCATAGCTAGCGTTACCTCTACTCGAAGGCCCGACGAGGCGTACTTCTTAGTTTAGTCCTAATCTTTACTGCAGATTGATTTTCCCCTCCTCACAACTTAGCAATTGAGCTAAGTGCCTCGACTAAGAATTCTCTGAAGGAAAACACACGACATTAGGAATGCGTGCATAAAGCTTTTTGGTAAAAGACAGACTATATAAACAGGCTCTTGCTGCGTTCAAACAAGGTTGACTGCTCTGTTTATGTTTTGACGGTTCAGCTTCTGTTTTTTGTAGTTCCATTTCCGGTGTCGTGCTCGCTTTTTTTCTTTTTTTCACCGGAAGTTTGCAGAACAGAAATATTATTATTATTATTGTTATAATTGTTATTATTATTATTGTTATTGTTATTATTATTATTATTATTAGTAGTAGTAGTAGTAGTAGTAGTAGTAGTAGTAGTAGTATCATTATTATCATCATTATTATTATGATAATTATAATATAATTATAATAATTATAACAGCATTCATAATAATGACAATAATAAGAGAATGATGATGATGATGATAATAATAATAATAATATATCACCAGACTGTTTCTAGAATGGAGATCAAAGCATGACTAGTATTTTCAATACTCAAACAAATTCCTCATTCATTCATCTTTTAGTGTCACTTTGGAGTTTGAAAATGGGCTACTGCTGGGCCCCTGCTGGATCCCCCATTCTTCCATATCTCTGAGGTCTGGAAGGCCAAATCTGTGGTTGGCAGTGGCAGAGAGGAGGATGAGGGACAAGATCAGTGCCATCCTTGACAAACCCCTCTCACCCGTTGTATGGTGAACTGTGGCAGATGGGCAGCTCATTCAGTCACAGACTAATTCCACCAAAGAGCAAGACAGTGCGCTTCCATCAGACTGTACTAGAACTGTGACAACAGGATAAAACAGCTGTGAAGGCCCACTACCATCATCATCTCGATCCCACCCCACACACTCCTTCATCCTCCAGAACTCTTGACTTGACTATTGTACACAAACTGACTTTTACACACAGACTACAATACACAGAAATATAGCTGGCCTGTGTAGATAACACTACTACGACTACTACTACTACTACTACTACTACTACTACCACTACTACTACTACTATTGCATAAGTTCACCTATATAACATATACATATATAATTAGCTACACCTACCAGAACCATTACTTCTGCAGATATTTTGCACAACGTTTTTATTTTCTTATTTTTACAATCCACAAGTCAGGTCATGTATGTAGCCTAAGTATTATAATGTCTATAATGTATATAGATTGAATTCTATTTACTTGACTTCTTATTTTGTTTGTATTTATTACTTCTAGTTCTTATCCGTTTCATTGTTTCTTGCAATGCTGTAACATGCAAATTTCCCCTCTGGGGATCAACAAAGTCTTATCTGATTAGTGTGTACATATTTTCTATGCTGGAATGTTACCTGTCTCAAGGTTTGCTGTGAGGAAATTGAGTAAACACTGTAATTTAGGGATATGCAACATATTCGCACAAGCCTGAATAAAAAATGTCTTAAAAGTAGACACAGGACCATATGTAGGCAATATAGCAGGACTTGTCTTAAGGCCCATATCATGTCAATTAATATTTTTCTTCAGTGGTGCATATACCCGAACTAATCTTAGATTAAAGTTAGAAATTAGATTAGCATAAATATGGGCAGTGATTTAGAGGTCTTGTACCAGGCATGTTCTGGGACCCCAGGGCAGTTGCCTGTCTTGCCCAGTTGGCAATGCAGCCTTGATTTTCTTCAAGCATTATTTATTTTACTACCTTCACTACTAATTTTTTCCCACTTTCCATTAATAATGTCTGATCAACCAGTTCTCATCTAACTTCAGCTCTGAGACAATTCACAACATGTCTAATTTCAGCAAATGCTATGTTGAAATTAGACCAGGTGCCAGTTTTTTGTTGTGTTTGTGCAAGGAGTGCTCTTACGCATCTTACCCCAGAGATTGAACAAGTTTAAGTAATTAAGAGAGCAAATTCTACTGTAATACAAGTTGAAATGCATGAGTCTGATCAATGTCCAAGGAAACATCTGGCTCCCTCACACAGGCTGAGACGAGATGGGATCCCTCGGCTTCCTTCCTGTGTTTATGTCATGAGCTTAATGACAGCGATCTACATTAAATCCCACGGCAGGAGGATGTTTCGCTGTCACTGTCAGATCCCTTTTTCTCTTTTCTCTCTGGTTATGCTTATACTGAAACATAGCAGCATACACTAGAAAGACCTCAGATTACAGTCACCTGTCAAAGCTCCTTTAATCCACATGGAATGTCAGCTGAGAGTGGGAGACTATGAGGGGAAAGGATTACTCTGCACATACAGTTTCTCATATAACATAGCCTATGGGGATGAGTGAATAAAAATACTGAAACGAGGAGGTGATTAATCAGACAATATATTAATTGCTAAAAACTCCAACAATCACTTCACTCATTTATCAAGCAAAATTGTCAAATATTTGCTGGCTTCAGCTTCTCAAATGTGAGGATGTGCTAATTTTATCTACTTTATATCATTATAAATTGAATATGTTTGAGTTTTGGACTGTTGCACAGACAAATCAAATACTTTAAAGATGGCTCTGGAAACTTGTAATGGACATCAACACAAACTGCAGCTTTAGAAATGACCGGAATTAATTGACCCCTTTCTGACAGTGTCAAAAAACCCCACTAGTAACTTCATTAGATTCTGCAGGTGAGCTCAGCTGATTTCTTAAGTATTTTAAAGGAATTTATAATCATTTTAGAATGTTATTTTTTTCAGTTAGGACCACCTCTGTGGAAATACTACAGAAGAAGGAAGGGGAAGTTCATACAGACCGAGGGGGTTTCACTGCAGACAGCCCAGCTGTGAGCTGCGGAGCGCTCATAAGCTGCAGAAGCTCTCTCTGTCCTCCAGAGGCGATGCTGGAGTTTGCAGAGACGAGCGGACGGCGCTGACGGCTCTATCATGCCGTGCACAGGTTTAAAATAGGGACAAAGTTGTTTTTTTTTTTGTTTTGTTTTTTACATTTGGCATTAAACTGCTGGTTTCCGACAACATGGAGTACTGGAGGCAGTGCGCGACGTGGCTTATCAGCTGCAAAGTGCTGCCAGCAAACCACCGGGTAACTGCGGACACGGCGCAGGTGTTCGACTTGGCGCAAACCCTGCGGGACGGGGTGCTCCTTTGCCAGCTGCTGAACAACTTGAGACCTCACACCATCAACCTGAAGGAGATCAATCTCAGGCCACAGATGTCACAGGTACACTGCCAATGTCTGCGCTGTTGTCAAACACAACTTGCGATTCTAACATGTGCAGAGAAACTGCTAAAAAATGTCCATATTAATGTAGACAGACATAACATGCAATTACAGCTGACATGTAGTGTTGACAGTCAAATTGTCAGACGTCCAGAGTCACGTTAGCTATGTATGCTTAACCTACACAGGCTGTAAATAGTAGTAGCTTATGCATCAAGTAGGTAGAGTGTTGCTTTTCAAGAAATGACTGAAGGAGATAAAAATACAACAGGCCAAAGTCTCTGAAAAAAAGTAGAATCAGCGTTGTCATATTATATAGTTTATTGTTGTGTCACAACAGCTGCAAGCAGCAACAGTTATTGGGGTACGGAAGTTCTTAAAAGTTTAATGAAAAAGTATGAGATGAGTTTTTTCTCTTTAGGTTATGCCATTATTTCAAAGATAGACTAGTAAATCAACATTAGGCCAGAATTGGATCTTTTTAAATCTGTCACACATACACACACACACTCTCTCTCTCTCTCTCTCTCTCTCTCTCTCTCACACACACACACACACACACACACACACACACACATGCACGCAAACACACCGTTATAGTCCAGGATTGGGATACACAAAGCCATCCTCTCTCTTCTGGCACTGTGTCAAACTGATAAGTGCCACTGTAAACATTTTGGAGAATAAGGCCACACAGTGACCTCTAAACAGACTCATTTGGAGATTATCATCTGGTGTTGACCCATCTTCACCAGATCTTCTAAACACGAAACTAAATGTACACTGTTGTTTCTCACATTAAGCAGTTGAAGCTCTTATTGAATAACTGAGGTATGGCTACACATCCCTCGGCCTGTGAAAACCAAAGGAATGGTCCGTGGCTTGACCTTTTTTTACCCATAATTCCTCCTGCTGCCACTGGAGAGGCCTGATAAAATCCTGGCTTTGATCCACCCATTAGTTAGGGAACTCTTACTATTTGTGCAGCAGCTTGTAGTTTGCTCATGAAGTCAAATAACACGTGTAGACAGTCATTGTAAGTCTTCATGATGTTTCAATGTGTAGGTCCCACATGTTTCATACCAATAGTGTATTATTTAATGTGGTGAAAATGCAAACGGTATATAACTGAGACTGAGGTGTATATGAGCATATATCTCCGATGCTGCCAAACAAAATCTTTCGTGAGAGCAAAATACTTATTAATAATTAGGAGGCGTTCATGCTTTTTGTGCACTTCCTGTGCACCATCTCATACTCATTTCTTTCAAACGTTACAGATGATTAGATCTTTATCAGGTCTTCTTACAAGTATGACACAAATGTACCATCTTTTCAGACTCACAACACATTTGATTCCGAGTAAACTACATTATACATATTGGCATCTTAAGGTAAACAGACCCATTAAAAAAACATTTTAACATAAATTGGTCTGATAATATATCACTGGATTTTGGAAACTGGAAAAATTATTTAACTAAAAAAAAAAATTGCCCCAAGTTCTTATAAATAAATGGAGATATTTAGAAAAATAAACCTTCAAAAATATTTGCTTCTTATAACATATAGTATACTATATGTGCTCTACGTCCATCTGTCTTTTATCTTTTTGATAGACAGTGAAAGGAAACCCATGGCATATCATGCCGAACAATGGATAGTCATGGCCCGCAGCTGTAGGCCATCTGAGTGCGGTTGAGAAAGGCATGTGTGTCAGTGGGCTTCTGATTTTAAATGGCCCTTTCATTGTGCCCTGCTGACCTACGATCTTAGAAATGGAAACAAGGACATGAAGGACTGGAGGACGGGAGTGCAGTGTACTGTGATAAAAATGTGCCCAGAAATGCTATTTTTATCGTACTTTATAATGCAAAATATGTAGTGGAAAAATGAAGAAGTAAAGTTTTTATTCATGGATCATGATAAATAGGTGCTTAAAATCTTCAAAGAGAAAGTGAGAAAACAAGAGAGAACTCGGCATTATGACAAAGTCAAATAAACATCAATATACTGTATATAAGCACATAAGATAATAAATCATGTCAAAAAAGCATAGCAAAAAAATCAACAGAAACGAGGTCAAACATACATAGATCCTCACTTAACAAAATCCAGCTAGCTCATTTATTAACTTTATTCATAATTCATAATTTAAAAAACACGTTCATCACTGAAGTCAAAGATGTGGCTGTTTATTGGACAGTAAAAGTAAAGAGAGTGATAGTGCACCAGAGGCGTGTCTGTAATCAAGAGTATGAAGCTGGTGGTGGTGCAAAGCACTCATGCTCATGCGCTTCCTCCACAGACAAACAGGGCCCCAGGGGGTGGTGGAGTGATTACAGGCGTCTCCATGAGGAGCTGATGCGATAAAAAAGAGCCTATCTATTCTCAAGAATCTTGCTACAGCTCTGTTTTACTACAAATTATAATAAAGGCATTCCCTTTTTTGGTCATAGCTTAAAAAACGTGCTTGATACGGCAAATTACACTGATAAAGTTAATTACTGCATACGTGCTTACTGTACTGGATGTTTTTATGCAGAGGACCCTGAACACTAATTCATAAGCTTAAGCACATTATATTTATGAAAGGTATTTCACAGCACTCTTCCCATTGAGACAAAGATCCTAATAGGAAGTGGCACCAAAAGAGCACATGTTTAGTGGTTTCATTTCACACTGTGAAACTTTCAGTTTTCACTTTCAATCTGCTATGTGTGTGTTGGTGGTTCACATTCATAGAGGCGACTTCAAATTCTATGAACTCTCATAACAATATTAGAGTAATAGATTAAATGGTTGGTTTTCTGAAAACAAAAAAAAAACAAAACTAAACACAAACAAACAAACAAAAAAATATATTTAGGTTTTGAGATATTAGGCAATGAGATTTCTTATGCCACAACTATATAATGAAGGTGAATGGAATTTCAAATGTATTGATATATTATCAAGGCACTGAAAAATTATGTTCAAAACATGTGGCAATGTCTCTTTCCACGAACAATGTCCCTGTCAACAGTGCAACTCACGGGGAGTATTTCTTTGGTAAAAAGTACTTCCAATAATGTCAGCTTGTTGTGTGACATGTTGATTTTGAATTTTTTCATTTTCAATTTGGGTGAAACCACCCTTTAATTTTGCAGCTGGTTCAGGTGGTGCCAAGTCAAGCTATACTTTCAATAGTTAATGTGTAGAAATGCATCATATTGTCCTCATCAAAAACAAAAAGAATGGAAAACAACCAAATTTAGCATATAAAAACTATTTGCATGACTGGATGCCACTAAAATACTGTATGATTTTTTGTAATTTGGGTGAACTTACTGTCTAATGTTACTACTAGAATTACTGACAGCTCAGTTAACATTTTTGTCCACAATATGGTTCTGGAAAAAGAAAAAAAAATTACAGGTGATACCAAATTGATTAGTGTCAATGTGTCAATTGTTGCAGTTCCTGTGTTTGAAGAACATCCGGACATTCCTGATATCTTGCTGTGAGGTGTTTGGGATGAAGAAAAGTGACTTATTTGAAGCCTACGATCTCTTCGATGTTCGAGACTTTGGAAAGGTATTCATCATTCTGTTTATCTACCACAACATGATGAAACGATTCTGTTTTCACTTCTTTTCTCTTATCTTGTTTACCTCTGTGCATGTTTCTGTTCCTCGCAGGCCCTTTTCATGGGAGAAATTTTGACTTGTCATACAAGGCAAAGCACAGGTGTAACTAATAACATTAATGATGGTTCTGGCCTGTTTGGTTGGTTGCAGCCTTTATTAAGATTATAGACTACACCTGTGCTTTCTCTGCTATGACATGTAAAAAAGGTCTTCTGCCACCAGACTGCTGAGTTAATGTCATCTAGCTTAATTTTTAATCTTTAATCTTATAGATTTTTTAGGATGTAGCACCGTGCACCAATCAATAGTTCATCAGTCAACAGTTTCTCTTCATTGTTCAGATGCATCGTTAAGAAGCAATATAACCCTAACCCAGCTTTGAGAATTGGTGACACAAACACCAAAATTGTGTTCTGTTTCCGCAAATCATTCCTCATACATCAACAAAATCACATGACAGTGTACAAAAATAAAACACGGGAACAAAAACCAACTTTTTCAACACAGTGCATCAAATCATTGGTTTATACAAATTGAAAATGAAACTGGCAAGATAGACTGTGCAGTAGTTTGCAACTCTCAGGTGAAATCTGCACTTGTGTTAAATGTTTTTTGCAATTTAGCCTTCCAGATGTGAAAGCTTTCGCGAAAAGTAAAGGCAACTGCATGAAGAACTAAGTGAATTGTCATCACTAAATCATCACATTTGTAATGTTATCACAGTTAGCAGCAATGCAACTGAACATTGTAGAAAAACACACAAAAACTGTAATATATGCTGCTGAAACATCCAGTCACACACATTCAGACCATGAAAAATGCATGTAGTGTAACATAGAGCCAGTCAGAAGTATAATGTCTTTCCCACTGATGGACACACACGGCATGTATGTGTGAGTGTGTGCATGTGAGTTTCAAAGCAGTCGATATTCTCCTACCCGTTGCCTGGTCTTTTTATGGCGCACTTCTGAAGGGATTGGTCAACTGCTTTTTATTGCTGTGTTATTGCGGGAGCTGGTTTTAAGTGTGTTCACAATGTTACCAGGTCAGTGGGTTTGTACTGCGCTCCTCCTATACTCTGAGGAGCCTGATTTAACTTGGCTGAAGAAAGCACTCTCTCTCTCTGACTAGCCTTATTCCCACATTTCCTTAGTTGAGTGCATTCAGTGCATAACTTCGCCTCGAAGCACCGTGAGCTGTCTGAGCATCTGTTGGTCATCCTTGGGGAAATACGTTATTATTTCTTTCTAAAGCGAGTGTACGTTCTGTACTGAATATATTTATTTTATAATTTGGCATAGTATAGAAGATAAAGTCTGTATAAGCGTCAGTGTGTCAAAAAGACTTAATTTAAGTTACCTACTATCTATATGTACAGTTTTTTTATTTCTTTAAATTCAGTTGTCTATTTTAAATAATTTAACAGTAGTAGTGGTAATTAACAGTATCTCGTGGTTTGAGAACTGTAGCTATACCTTGTTTATATGTGAATAGATTTTAATTAAAACAAGAGTTCCCCAGGCAAAATGCATATCAAAGAGATAGTATACTTTATTAAAACATTTTATTCACTTCCCTACAGAGAATAGAGAGTGGTCATAAGTGTAAGGGAACTATGAGGGGCTGCATATTGAGCTTTGCGTGCCGTTTCCCACACAGACTCTCTTTTCTTTCAGTTCAGTGTGTTGTGTTCTAAAGAAGCTTCCAGTTAATCTGGCTGCTGATAATCCCACAGGGGAGGTGCTGCCTGCAAATATGTACAGTACATCCAAGCCAGGCTGCATAATCTCAGTCATGTTCAAGAGTTGTCCATTAAACAAACAACCTTCCGGCAAAGGGAAGATTGCATGGCATCATTACTTTTTATTTTCATCATTAGTTCTTGTTAAAAAATATGTGTCTACAGGTTCAGTGATTGGGTTGGAAGGGCTCCAGGAAGGATTGTACAGCGGAACATGAAATGCTCAATCTCTTCCTTATTTTCCAGAAAACATCCAAAGGGGAACATCTCAAATCTCAGCCAATCTAATCCACTTTGGCTGAGTTGTGCCAACTCGGCCCATAGACTGAGCATTAGTCCACCGCATATCTAATGAGAGCTCTCTAACCTACATTCCCCTGCTGACTTACTACAGGCTTCACTCCAGGCAGCCACGCTGACTGCATGCAGCGGCCTGGAGGCCAGAGAGATGAAGGCAAGAGGCAAGAAATGTGTTTATCTCTTCCTTCAACATAAAATTATATCAGCCTCTTGACTGCAAAAGCAAATTGATTGCTTTCTAAATTCAGGTGAACAGAGAAGGTTTTGCTGTTGAAGGAATGGCGTTTTTTTTTTTCTTCTTCTTCTTCTTCAATCAAGCTTATTTGCTTTCTTGCAGAGAGTTCAATGAAAAGATCGAAACCACTCTCTCGTCCGTATGATAAATTCATTAATTGCTTGCCAGGAAGTTACTCTGCCCGGCCAAGAAATAGTCCAGCACATAACCTTTGTAAAACCACAATGTGTCATTTTTACACTTTGGTTCATGTATGGATTAAATAGATGAGATATAATGCGTTAATTAGTGATTTCAGAGATGCTGGTAAATGCAGACTTTATAACATTTGGACCGACAGGCTAGCTGTTTACCCCTGTTTCAAGTCTTTGTATTATGCTAACTGGCTGCTGGCTTGTTGCATGTTAAGCTTACAGATATGAGAGTGGAATCAATCTCCTCATCTCTTGGAAAAAAAAGTGAATAAGCGTATTTCCCATAATGCTGAACTATTCCTTTAATAAGTTGACAAGTTCTGTATACAGTGCAAAGATTAGATCAGTATCATCACCACACTTAAAGTAGGGAAACACCCTCTAAAATCCGGAGGCTTGTAGACTTTTAACTCGTTTCCGTCAACGTATGGCTGCTCTTGTTTTCCATAACCCACATCAGTGTCAGTGATATTATTATTACTATTACTATTGTAGTACTATTACTTCCTCAATAAAACCTTTGCAAAGTCAACTTTTTCAACATGTTAAATATGCATTGTTTACATCCATGTTTGCTAGCTTGCAGCCTTCTTCTTCATTGCCTTTGTTGGGTCATTACTACAATGCGTTTAGGCATGTTATCCCTGTAGCTATCATTTAGCGGAATAGTGTGAAACCGGCAGCAAGAATGTAAATCAAACATCAGACAAGATGGGGATCCACTCATAAAAACACTACACTATAGTGCTACTAGAGTACCTTTAACTTGCTGTGTGTTTGGTGTTCTTAAAATTGCACCCTAATGTGTATAAATACTAGTGCTTGTATATTTTAGGTAATAAAATAACATACAGACAGACATGCATATTTGATTTATGACATGATGTTACAGCTTTCTTTCCTCTTACTTTCATTTTTTCATGGTGCTCTGGGGATTTAAGACAGTTTGTAAACAGGCCACACTAACCATGGTGGTTGGACTTCAGCTCAGCTTGTGGCTTTTCTTCTTAAGTCACGTGTGGCTTAAACTAAGTGACATATCATCAGATGAGTTTGTTGTGAGAACAAGTTGTTTTTAACACAACTTACACCTTATTACACTAAGTAAGCAAATGTGTGATTTCTGTGATTTAAATGAGTTATTACTTGTCTCTAGAGGAGAGTGAACGGATAAATATATATGTATATTTTTTTATTACTTAATATTACGTGCCATTTAACAACATTAGTCTGTCCCACAACCATCAGCTGTCACTAGTGTTACATCAGTTGTAATGAGTTATGTTTGTGGTAGATTGAACTTTACACTCACTGCAAAAATACCACAGAAATCAAATCAAGTTGATAAAATGTATTCTTGATACACAGTTTTCTCAAAGTAAAAGCCAGTTGAATCTAATGCCGCTAAATTAATAGTATTTCAGATATTTTCTTCAGTCACTGGACATGATGTTATGATCTGACTTATTTCAAGATATGTTGTCAAATTGTTGAAATAAGGAAAAACAGAGTACATATAGTTTGGTATATTTGTCAGGAACAGTGATGTTGGTAAACTTTAAGGGGTAACATATTCACCAAATTTTTCACAGAATTTTTGTTTTGTTTCAGAAAAGATTGAATTCTGACTGCAGTAAATAATTTGTAAAGATGCAGGCCCATTTAGCAGTGCTGAAACTGGTCACTCTCACACCACAAACAGGACTCCACTACTTCGACTTACAATTACACCTGAGTTCAGGCAAAACCACAGCACTCAAACAGGAAGAAGAGATAAACTGCAGATAGACAGACTGTTATATTAACCCCATCCACTATCTTTTTCTGTTACTTGAAACTTCTTAATGCCAAAGACAGAAATGATCAAGTGAAAGTGTTAACTGGAGGATAAATTGCGATTATCTCTCTGATAAACTGAGGATTTCTTAGAGATTGAAGTAAATTGCTGCCACACATCTTTGTTTGTAATGATACACAGCCTTCTTAATACAATCATGAATTATATTTTGGCAGATTTCTAACAACTTTACACATTTGCAGCTGACATCCTGATCATGTCATCCTCATTAAACACATGTATTTCCTCATCTAATGTACTTACTGCACTGTGTGAGTAAATACTGTGCGACTAAACATCAACCAGGACAAGTTGATGTGTGTTATAAAACAATGTGATTCCTATTGGTAGATACTGATAGACCGTGGTAAAATGTGTAACTTAATATAGAGAGCACTTCTGTGCTGTGGAGAGACAACACACAATGGACTTGCACACAGTGTAACATGTTAGAAAAATACAAACAGCCTGTGGTTCATCTTTTCAGTAGGTAGAGATAACTCAGCCGATAAAATCGATGTTCAGTGGAACACTGAGGATTATTATAACAGAGTATTCATGTGCCAGAAGTCATATCAAAATCTGGCCCCCAGTTTTATTTGTGTTAGCAGACACTAGACACATGCATACCCAACAACTATGATTATCGCACACAGGGATAAATGATAGTAGATGCCTCTCAGACCAGGGTCAGCAAACATCAACAAGAAAAGGCTGGAGGACACTGATTGATATGCAGCCTTTAATGGTGTAAACAGACTAACGTTTCAATGCTGCTGAGTCTTCATCGGAGTCAAAGAGGACGGAGGCATAAGGCAAACACATACTATATAGTCAGTCTAAGATATATACATTTGTTATTGGGTTGAAGGTTGAACATGATTTCAAACCTATTGAAAGGCAGCAATTGCCAGAGCTAATGTCCAAGAAAAAAGCAAGACAGAAACACAAGAATACACACATCTTTGAGTTACATAAAATCAAGAACAAAAGGTGCATGTTCTGCAGTAAACATATACTATGAATTAGAGGAAACATGACAAATTCAGCTCTTCATTAAGGCAAAAGAGTTCAACTGTATTTAGAGGATCCAACACTAGTGCCGAAATGTGTGTGTTTGCACTATGAAAGTCAGTGAGCTCCAGTCTTTTCTCTCTGAAGGGAAAAATTATGCTTGGTGTTACTTGTATAATCTAATGATCATGCATGCATGAGCAGGAAGTTACTTTTTTACATGCAGAACTATGATGTAAGCAAATACATGAAATGTGACTGAGCAAATGTGACTTGACAATATATTAGTGTTGTGGAATTTAAAATTTTGACAATAACTGCATTGGCAGAAGACAAAATGTATAAGATTTAACTAACTACTAGTTTCAATACATTACCTTTCAGTGCACTTTCTGTCTCTCTCTCACAGACAAACACCACCACCACCACCACACCAACACACACACGCACACACACACAGTCTGATGCATAGGTGTGAGAGGTTGAGGTAGCATGAGCATTTCCTGCAGACCATCTTGTCTCTTTCTTGTCACTTTGTCTGTCTGTGTCTTTCTGTCGTTAGTCATGATTGAAATTTGACTAATTGGCGTGATCATAATTAAGTACAATTTTGCCAAATCGGTTGGAAAGTGTTTACAATGTGAGTATAATCATTTAGAATGTAAGGGGAATAATGGACAACCAATGCCCATAACATTACTAGACAGCATATACCATACCACTATAACACTATACAATGACCATACTACACAGTACACTATTATGAAAGAAAAAGTGAAACAATATACTGTATTCTGTAGGGTAAGATGATATGTATTTTTTGGTGCATTTTATGCCTTTATTAAATAGTGAAAGTAACATGGCATAACGTTGTGGTTGGTATCTTAACCTTTAAGACACATAAGGGTGCACAAACATTGTTCAGTGGATGTTCATCGTGGTATCTAATGTGCGGGAGATGGCTGACCCGAGGCGTCCATATTTGTTTGGTTTTTGGGTACTCTTGTGTTATTAAGCATCAAGTCAAATATATATCGGGGCTTTAAGAAAAATCTGAGTTTCCCAGTCGTCATTACGTCTTAGATGTTGACATGCATTCCACTTACAAGTTGAAATTGGTGTGGTAATTATGGTTACTCCAATATGACCTGAATGCGGCATTAGCATACTTTAGCAAGTCTCTCTCTTGTCTCTCACACACACTCTGTCTGTCTCTCCTTCTCTTCTGAACCATTCAACGACATAAATTGACACACACTTGTTTCACCAGGTTATGGACACTCTATCCAAGCTCTCTTACACAGCAATTGCACAGCAAGGAGGATTCAAGTAAGTCACCCAATATTAAAAACAAACAGACAAAAACCTGCTGTTATAGTCCCTTGTACCAAGTCTGGCTTGGATGTCAGTAGGCATATCATGAAGTTGTCAAAGGTGTACTTTTTATTTGTCTTAGAAAATCTTCCCTCCAACCCCTGTGTACCTGCTCCTCCTCTTAACCTCCACTTCACCTCAACATCCTCTTCCCCTTACCGTAAGGCGTCCGGCCTCAATGTCTGGTTTCCAGGCTGCACATCTAGTCCAGTCTAGTTGTAATCAATCTATCATTTCTGCTGTACAACAGATATTTAACTACATTTTTTAATGCATCAAAAGTTAGTTCCCTGCCCTAAGTCACTCAGTAATAGTTTCTTCATTGTGATTTGCCTGTTAAACACTAGACCTCATGCTTCTTTCCTGTATTTTCCAGGCCATTTCCAACAGAGGAGAGCCTAAAAGACGAGGACATATACAATAATCTGGAAGACTTGATTGAGTATGTATGAGGCTCCTCTCTGCGGGCCTATTTCTGGTGTTGATAGAACATGATTATTTCGCTCAGTATCAGAATCCACTCTGCTCATCATCCATGCTCTCTAGGGGTCTGGACACCCACATGTTTTGGTAAAAGGCTTGGCTCTGTTTCACTGTTACTGTCAGAGGAAACAAATGAGTAATTCTGCATGCTTCTGCTGAGTGCTTGCATACCACCCACATTAAGGTTCTGGATGGGTGCTAGTGACAGTATGATTGACAGATAAAGAAGAATCCGAAGACGGGTTAAAAAAAAATTGAACAGATACAATATTTGTACTACTTTCATCCAACAGCAGAGTTTCAGAGCAAATTTTCTTTAATGAAAATTGTTCATTACACCTTTCTAAAGAATTTTATTCTCCAGCACATGCAGTGATTAGTAGGTAACAATGAGTTAATGAATATGAGAAAAAGGACAGTTTAAGCTCTTCATGTGGTCTGTGCAGTGTATACATGATTACAAATTGTCTGTGGCTTGCTGTTTATATCTGTCTACATTTCTTGATGCTCTTAATATTACTGTTGTTACACAGTGTGTGAACCAAACTGCTGTTATCTTTTATTACAAATTATTGCACCACTGCTTTCACAATGTAAGATGTAATTTTGTAATCAATAGCATTTTTAGCAACGTGCATGCGTGCAGGGCTTCGCGTGTATGTGTATATATATATATATATATATATATATATATATGTATATATATATATATATATGTATATATGTATGTGTGTTTGTATGTGTGTCTGTGTGTTTCATAGTGAGAATGCCCTCGAGGACGAGGATGACTTGTATGCGGCAGTCTACGGGCTGGAAGAAGACTACGCAGGTGGAGAGATCTATGAAGACCTCATGAGAATCGAGCAGCTTCCCCCTCTGGTATTGCACACACATATGCACAATAATTTAAAAAAAGTATTATAGTGTCTGAACTGAATACTCTCAAATGCAATAATAAACACATCCACAATATCCACAATACCTTAATTGCTAAACAGTTACTCCTCAACTTCTCACCGGGTGCAATTACATGGATAAAATCCTGTGTAGAGAGTAGAAAACAGTGTGTAGAGGTATGCAACTCAACATCAGGATATCTAGAAGTGCTATGAGTCTTTACTGAAGTAGAAGTAGCAATACCACAACGTAAATATACTCTGCTACAAGTAAAATTCATTTTTAAATTTTTGGGATGTAAAAATAAAAGTAGAGTAAAGGTATTTAAAAAAAAAACCCCCCCCAAAAAACCAAAACAAAAGCTTATCCAGTATCAAAAGTAATGCAAAATTACCCCACTCAGAGTGTTTATATTTATATATACCTATATCATATTATTGGATTATTTTTACTGATGCATTAACTCTTACATATTATTCATATTTGTGAATTCTTTAGGTTTTACAATATTTGTTTGTGAAGCAAAAACATTCACAATCACACTGAAATCACAAAAAATTCAAACCATTTACCCCTGCTTCATAATTATCAATGCTTCATTAGTCAAAATCAAATCATTTAATTATATCAATTAATTATAATATTAATACAGTTATAATTAAAACAGAACTAAAAATGTAGACATGATACAAACCTCAGAGAATTTCTTCCCATTCCCTGATACATTTGAGATATTTTTGTTGTTATTGCTCGCAACCGGCCAAGGACGAACTCTGCTGTGATCTCAGAGTGTGTGTGGACCTTCCTTGTACTCATCAGCCTCCTGCTGCACTTCATCTTTCAGGAAGAAGTGTGCACATGCTGCTTTGAAAATATTGTAGTAAATAGTTTGTTTCAAAAAAGAAAATAGAAAACATATCCAAAATTTCGTGTTGTGATCTGAATACAAAGACTATACTTTATTTCTGTATTCTAAGTATGTGTTCTGACTCCACCTAAACTCTTTGTCGTCTGCAGATAAATAGAAATAAAGACATTCACATTTCCAGAAACAGTAATATTTAAGCAACATTTTCTAAGGCTTGTGTCTTTCTAGAAGCAGGCAGAGGTAGATGTTCGGAGCTGCTGCCTTACAGAGATCAAACAGACGGAGGAGAAATACACAGAGACCCTGGAGTCCATCGAGAAGGTACAGAACCTCCCCTCTAGTCTAGATCACATATTGAAACCTGATCAAAAATGACATAAATTATATAATATTTGTGTCAAATTCTTAAATCTTAATCTGCCCTAAATGAATCATTTTTGTCTTTTTTTTCACATTGAACACAGTGTTAATATAGATTATTGATTTCTGATCAGTGGGCAAAGTTGAGAGATATTATTTATTCATTTTTTGCCACTGGAGATATAAAACTTCTGTGACTTCATATAACATGTGTGCCCTTTTCAGGGGGATTTCAGGTAAATTCCCAGCTAACCGCTAATATACCTATATATATATATAGTCTTTAGGATTGTTGCGCCCCAGCTGTTGCACTCATGTCATAGATTAATATGTATTAACCCTCATATTGTGTCTAGTTTCAAGTTAAATAATAAGTTAGTGAGAGAATCTGTGCAGAAGTGTCATTCAAGTTTTCATTTGTTTTCCACAGTATTTCCTGAATCCTTTGAAAAAGTTCTTCTCCGCGGCTGAAATTGACAAAGTTTTTGTCAACATTCCAGTAAGTCCCCTACAAGTTCCCCTCCTCGCCACATCACACAGAAATCATTCTTTTCTGTTGAGGCAACTGATTGCTTCCTTCTTTGATGCAGGACCTGGTTAAAGTTCACAAGAGCCTGATGGTTGAAGTTCAGGATTCCATCCTAAACAAAAATGCCTTAAATCTCTACCAGATCTTTATCATCTACAAAGAGAGGTATTCACCAACAACATATGTTTTTATTTATTGTTCTAGGTTGCAGGGAAAAAGCACATAAGTGTACTTTTGAGGTTGCTTTCTTTCATGTTAACCTTCTCTTGTATGTGTTTTGTGAGATGTGTGTATAATTTAAAAAAGACATAAATTAAAAGAACTGCATTGTTTTTTTAGAATTTTTTTTTTTTGTCACAGTTTTCATTAATTAGCATCTTCATACTTGTAATTTCCTCCTCTTTTGTGCGGTTATATCACAGCATTCAGCTTTAGGTGTACAGACGGTTTCATTTTACGTTTACGAGACCACTGTACTTTCCCTTGCAACGACGCCATCAATACACTGGCAGAAACATTTCGAAACATTGTCTTGCTATACTGTGGCGGACATTTTAACTTTGGACTCGGGATGATCAACCTTTTACATTAGAATTAGAGTGACAAGCATCTTAATGTTGTAATGTGTGTGTGAACGTTGTTTTACATTATTCTGTCTCAGTTGTCTATAAAATTCACACGATGCATTTAATTGATTCCTGCTGTTTCAGAGATGATCTTCCTATATCAGGGGAAGCATGTATCTGTCAGTCACATAAACATCATGATGTAGCGTAGATTAATTTCTTGTAATAAAATGTGTATCAGAGACGTTCTTGATAATGTCTTGGGCTTATATACACGTACTCAGTGCCCGTCTCTCCAAATCATAGCTCATCATGGCCTCACTGTCTTTCCTCTGACTTGCAGACTGCTCATTTATGGGATATACTGCAGTCGTGTGGAGATCGCCATCGCTGTTTTAGACCTCATTTGCAAAGAGAAAGAGGATGTTCGCTTGAAGCTGGAGGTTAGACACCTGAAGAACCCAACATACACACACACACACCGATGCACATAGATTTAGTTTTCCAGCGGCCCCTAGTGTATATTTTGTGCACTATACATTCCACTATACACAAAATTATTTTTAGAAGTCGATATATATGTAAGAAAGTAAATGAAATAGGTTTGAAAGCTGTGTTATATATCATCTCTTGCTGTCTATCTCTACTTCACATGAAAACTTTATAAATGTGAAGGTTTGTGACAGTTTTGGGCCTTAAAACAAACAAGAACAGATATCCATCATGACATACGTATTGTGTTTGTCCCTTCGTTGACCCGAGTCTCAGAGAAAACAATACAATATTAAATTACAAAGTGTGTGTAATGGCACACTGAAACTAATACTGTTATAAGTATGTTTATTGTATTTGTTCCAGGAGTGTTCCAAGAGGGCCAACAATGGGAAGTTTACACTGAGGGACCTGCTGGTCGTCCCGATGCAGAGAGTCCTCAAATACCACCTTCTTCTTCAGGTTTGAATTCACACATGCAAAGCAGAAATTCTGAAACCTGAGTCATAAAGAACTGAGAGTTTGAAGAGTTTCTTTCTAAGAAAACACCAGTTCATATCAGTGATTAGCTCCTCTGCTTTCCGGTTGCTGAAACTTTCCGCTTCTTTTCAGCAATATACCTTTATTTTTACATATTTATTTCTTTATACATCAAATGGTTTTCAATGAAACACTCTGCTAGAATATTTGGGGCTCCTTACTCCAGGACACCCAATGCTGTTTGTTATATACACGATTAATTTATGTGATCATTTTTTTTAAGTGAACGCCTGTGAGACTTAGCACTCTGAGCTTTCGTCAGCTTCATTTAATTTGTTTCAACTTCCATGATGGTTTTCTGTCAGTGTAAAAGTGGCCACTTGATGGCGATGTTCTCCACATCTTTGCTTCATATTTGCCTCCCTTCATAGCGTCTCAGCAGAGCCACACTGCAAAGAAAACATTTATGCTGATAAGTCATTTAAGTCTTGCATTTAGTCTTGATTTGTTACATCCCTCAGTCAAGCACAGTAAATTAATGGAGTGACATGATTTCATTGTGTCTCAATACATTTCAGCTTATTGAATTTCCAGAATTTTTAGGTGGAAGATCATCTTCCAAGAGTATGTCACCTGATAAAAAATGATTTACAAATGAAATCATCATTAGATTTTATATTGATTACAGTGCACACTGTAGTTCCACACTTGCTTCCTGTAGTCATGCAGCCTCTCAAAATCTCCACAATTTCATAACCGCATGGCACCTGTCTCCCCTGGTTAGTATGAATCAGAGGTCAGACTATAGCTGGCAGGACAGATGAGGACAATGACTAGAGAGCTGTTTTAAATTGTTGTGGAGGGTGAAGGCCTCCATAAGAAATAGTGGTGATCCGAGGCTTTCTCAGCCACCCTCAGAGCAGAGACTCTGGGACGGGGGGCAAAAAGGGAAGAAAGAGAAGAAGAAGTAGTGAAGCAGAAATGAAGTGAGAGTGAATACGACTCTGCAGGAAAGCAGCACTGAAGGCTAAACACACACTGATTTGAGGAAACCAAAGCTAATTTCTTCATTTTGTAGTGTTGTTAGACAGGTAATGAAGGATAAGTATACCTAAAGTGGTTCTATCCACCTCCAATGTTGTACAAATATAATGGACATATCGCTGCAATTATGGAATAATCATGGTGATAATTTGTTACACAGCAAAGAGCAGCATGTTATTAACAGTGACATCAGTCTAGAATTAAGAAAATATTACATGTAAGTGACAAATAAAAATGTGAAAATGGTGATACCGGTGTCACATGAGGTAAAAAAAACATAGAATAATATTATGGTATAAAGGAAAATGATTCAATTTGGACTAGTGTAATGTCATTTGTCTCAAGTCTTTGCTGTTTGATGCTCTGACGATCATGAAATCAAAGTCTACAACAAGAGACTCTGGTCAGATTTCTTCAACAGATTGGTGCCTCTGTTCATGTTACACACCCATCAATAACTTCCGTGTGTTGATTAATCAAAAAGAAGTGCATGTGTGTGTGTGTGTGTGTGTGTGTGTTGGCAGGATAATGTGATCTTTTCCCCACTATTTCTGGCAGTAAATTGATGTTTGACAGTATTTTTTTAAAAAAAAGCTATAGAGTTTTGAAGCATATTCTTACAAAATGAAATAGATTAGAGGAAAAAAAAATCCCATCTATCCGTCTCTCTGTCTATTCAGCTTTAATTTAAGTGTATTTAAGTCGTATTAACTGAAAGAGAAGAAGTAGAAGTACTTTTATTGATCCCTGTGGGGAAATTGATCCTCTGCATTTGACCCATCCTATACACACACACACATTGGGAGAGGAGCAGTAGGCAGCTGCAGTGCAGTGCCCAGGGACCAACTCCAGTTCATTTGCCAGTGCGCTGGCAGGAGTATTAACCCTAACATACATGTCTCTGAAGCACTTATGCCAATCTTTGCCTATATTTCCCTTTTTCTGCCTTCAAATAGATTAATTTAGGAAAATAGGTTGTCTTCCATTTACGTGACTATGAAAAAAGGCTTTTTTTGTTGTGAAAACTTCATGGTGGCACTTTGAAGTAATCTTCATTATGAAATCAGTAATCCAGCTACTCATTGCTAAATGTGTTTGTGCATGTGTTTGCATCTCTGTGTGAATGTGGTCCATCATTTCTTTCATGTCCTCCTCTATCAGGAGCTAGTCAAACACACTCACGATGCTGCTGACAAAAGCAACTTGAAGATCGCTCTTGATGCCATGAAAGTAAGTGCAGCGCTTATGGTAAATGGTGTGTAATTATTGTGATTTCAGCTTGTTACCAATAGCACACTGATTTAGGGGATAATTCCAAACAGTCTCTGCCACTCAACTATCAACTTTTCTTAGACGAAAAAAAAGAAGAAGTCATGAATCATTCCTTTTTCACTGCTCCAAATAGTTGTGAATTGATAAAACTTTACATTTACATTACATTAGCGAGCGCTGAGTGCACTCTTCATCCTGAAGGTATTCTGATACTTGATAGGCAGCTGATTTGAGCACTTGGCAATGAAAAAGACAGGAAATCTACTTTGCAACTTGAAGGACTGATTTATACTTACAATAATGTGTACGCTCAGCTCACAGAAGCAAACACTCCGCAACATAAACACACATGTAAAAAACTAAATGTACAATACACAATATCAGAGATTTTTTCCAGGCTTTCTAATACAATAAATGTGTACAGCATTTTCTGACATATTTCAACACCTCTGGACTGAACCAACCTAACAAAACGTGTTTATTTGTGTGTCTGTGTTGCCCAGGACCTGGCTCAGTATGTCAACGAGGTGAAGAGAGATAACGAGACTCTAAGGGAGATCGACCAGTACCAGAGGTCTATCGAAAACCTGGTAAACCAAAATATTTCTCTGCAACCATCAGCAGCTGTTAGTCTACACTATGTGAGAGTACAAAATATCAGTAAGACATTGTTGTTTCCTTTCAGTAGACGGTCAGCTTTTGCGAGTTAAGTCTCACCTGACAAGCTCAGTCTTTCTCTAAATTTGACGTAGTCCAAGGGAATCAGCCAGAATTCAAGTCAGACACCTGCATTAAATGTATGACACACTTGCTCTTTGTGTTGACTTAAAGGGTCAATGCATCTGAAAGTTACCATTCCTTAGTGACTTCACCTGGATTAACCTAATAATTGTTTTTGACTGTCCAATCACTGTGTATTTCTGCAATTTTCTGTTACATATTTTTCTTAAATTTTGGCCTTTTTCAGATTTTTTATTTTTAAAGATACTGAGGATAAAGTTGCACTTGGAATTGAAGCCTAAAAAAACATAATAACATGTTATACCAGTTTGGAGTTGAAACGATTAGTCAATTATTCAATTAGTCGATCATCAGAAAATGAATTTGTGACTATTCTGATAACTGATCAATCATTTCAGTCATTTATCAAAAATATTAATTAATATTATTAATAATTTGCTGGTTCTAGGATTTGTTGCCTTTCTTTTACATATATGATAGTAAACTGAATATTGTTATGTTATGGATTGATAGTTGGACAAGTGAGGTATTTGAATACATCCTCATAGGCTCTGAAATTTTAATATCAAATTAAACAGCTCTCTCACAGATGGTGAAATCAGGTAGGTTTCAGTGCTAAGCACCATAAACCCACTTCCTTACAGACCCCACCAGAAGTGTAAATATATAGAATACACATCATGCATAAGGCAAGAGATGCAATCAGCAAGTATGGTAATAATGAGAAAGTAGAACAGGAGGAGATAACATGGTGAAGGAAGAAATCAGTTGACACAGTCAGCAGCAGCAGCAGGATGTAGCAGGTTGGAGCAAAAGGGTAACCAACAACGGAAGCATCATGAGTGAGAGCTTGTCAGATTATGAAAAACGCCTTCTTGTCTTGTTTCGAACATGAGGGGTGATTACAAGAATCAGCTGATACTGATCAGCTAATGTCAAGTGCCACAGTGCTTTATCAAGAATACTTTAATATGGATCAGTTAGAGAAAAAGAGAAAATCAACATTTTTTATTATTGGGATTTTTTTAGACCTTTCTGTGAAAATATGTGTTTTTGATTTGGGATATATTTAAGGTCCCCTGTGACGGGATGGTGTGTAACGTGAATTATGAATTCCTGAAAGAAACCGTTATACAATAGGAACAGCAGTTCTCCAAAATGCATTGAAAAGGCATTTGAGTTAGCTGTGCCCCGGAAACTAGAAATATATATCCTCCTCTTCTTTTACTAAACTTGGGTCTGTCAGATCTCAGATCTGCATCATAGGGTTGATGTCACAACATACTGGAAATCCAAGGCTTGAGACATTGATTGTGCAAATGACGCTAAATGCAGGAAATGCTTTTTGTACAGAGAGTGTAAATTATACTGACCTAACTACAGTGGGTTACTTAATGTCGCTTGTTGGTGTTTGTTTTTTTAAGACTTTTTATTTCACTTTCAGAATCAGCCTCTAAGCAGCTTTGGTCGGCCAAAAGGAGACGGAGAAGTGCGCATGATCTCCAGCGTTGACAAGAGGAAACAAGACAGGTTGTTCTACTTCAGCATAATTGTCCTGAAAGGAAAATGAAATAGCGGGCAGGAAAATCACAAAAAACAATGTTACCACAATAAAAACAGTATGTGAACACTTAAAAACGCTTAAAAACGAAACAAGATACATACATACATCATATAAACCAAACAATCAATATACTTGCATACTGTAAGACATACTGTAAGACACTACATTTGCTGTATAATTAAGAAATCTCAGCAACGTCAGCTGATTAAAAGGGCTTCTCTTTTGCTTCTTACTTTACAGACACATCTTTTTATTTGATGTGGCTGTCATCGTTTGCAAGAGACGTGGATACAACTACGAGATGAAGGACATACTCGACCTCAACTCCTTCAAGATCACCAACAACCCCACCTCTGACCGAGAGGGTAAAAAGGTCAGTTAGTAGGGAGATCATAACATACTTTTTTCATATAAATAAACAGAATCTGTATATTAGTATTTTTGCACTTTGAATTGCAAAATTATTTCTATCTCTACATATCATATTTTTAAATCATGGGTTTCTAATATAATTCCATTATGGAAATGTTGCTATTCAACATCTGTTTGGCTGCAGCTTTTATTGCTAATGTTGGATGTCTAATAAGAGTCATTTCTCACATGGTTGTGTAAGGTCGGCGGTTTTCTCTCAATTCTGGAAAATCCCGATTTAGAATCCCACTAGGCTCCCTTTTTCGTCACTCCACACAGTTTATACAGTATGCTATTTTCTGCCTTGTGGGAACGTTTGCAGGCCGTATTGTAGTGGAGGGGACTTGTTGATGTCTTGTTGATGTATGCCCACAGATGGTGTCTTCTCACTCTGGTGCTGATTGCTAATGTGAAACTGACAGCTTGCCAGAATAGGAGGGTTCTGTGGTTTTTTATCAAAGGGACTCCATTATCATCCTCATTTACTCTATTGTGCAGTCAGGGTGTGTATGTGTGTTTTGGGACTATGTGTGTGTTTGTCATTATTCATGGTTGTCTCAAACATTATTTCAGAATTAACAATCTTGGCCTAAACATCTAATGACATAAACAGTGTAGTTCTGCTAAATATGTCTGGATACTTGTCCACCTTCCAACATAAAGCTCCATTAATCATACGCTGCACAAAAAGAGACAAACACATGTATAAAGATGAACGTGTACAAAAGACACACACACAGAAACACGGAAAAAGACAAATATTCACAGACATACAGACACTGTGTACCTACATCCACTTCGACACACAACCACAAACACACACACCGCAGGACAGAGATGCTAATATCAGGTGATAAATGTCCTCAGTCCTCCAAGGCTGCTCATAGCAATATATCATTTTCTGCTAAATGAAACTTCAGAGTGTGAATGTGGTGCCACTGAACACCCACCCAGTCATCAATGATTTAACACTCAGCAGAGCTCTAAAACACTCAGGACTTTGCAGGGCCGGCCAATCATTGACGGGTAAACCCTTCCACTTTGCTGTTATTAGGTATGACACAACAAGCTGGAACAGATTAGGGTGGAAAAAGCCGAGAGGTTTGGGAATGGGTAGAAAAACATTCCTAAATATGCCCGTGGGAAAGGTATTTAACCTGTAAATGCTTCAGTGGAGCTAATTGGTGGCCAGCGGTTGAGTAACCTGGCTTTGCTGGGCAGCTGCCGAGCTGCCAGTGTGTTAGTGGAACAAATAAGCAAGCAGCAGTTATTTTTACATCCTTATTTTTTTATACTTGATGCAGTTACTATAAGATATCTGGCAACGGTGTCTTAGAAGTTTTTATACTGTTTCTAAATTTAGGACTTTGAGAAACGGTTTGGTTTCTCTGAGGCAGATGTGCCGACTCTGCCTCAGCGTCATCACAGCTTAAGTCTTCTTTGAGCAGAACTGTGGTTTTAACTCCCATTGCTGCTGCTCTCATGACGTTTATGAAAACCTGCAGCCAACACGCTGTGGTTAGCCTGCAAGTCTGGTGGCACCAGTTTTGGCAGCGAGACATAAGAAACAAAGCCAGTCAGGATTGATGGCAGCAATTATGGTTGTATGTCAAGAGATGAGATGAAATCATCTTTGTCTATGTTGTCACTGTCAGAACTGAAGAAAAGGACAAGGATTGGAAAGACTGCTGCAACTTTATTAATCAACCAATTTGGTTTGCAGCCAGCTGACATCTGTCATAAAAACAAATGTGAAAAACAGAAAGAGACAACAACTTTCAGACATACAACACTGTGCAAGGATGGGCCTCAATGTGACTGGTGTTTGAATGAGTGTCTGAACTTATGGAGCTGCATTATACAGGAATCAGTCTTCATGTAGCTGGTCTTGCCTGACACTTCATTTTGCTACAAAATCTACTCTGTGTTTGTGGATGGAGAGGAATGAGACAAGGACAACTGCTGTCTTGACAACCGGAGGGGATTTATTTTCTCAAGGGCTGTGTAAAATAAAATAATATCAGTACAGCAACTTCATATGACTGGGTTTCTACATGCACACCCCTCTTCAGCAAGGCCTGCAGCCGAATGACTGTAGGACTTGTGTGCCATAACATTCAACATGACATTTAATCTTCCATAAGTCCATAAAACAAAACACATCTCATCCCCATCATATAATTACAATTACAATGTCCCTTTAAAAGCTACTTTCCCACCCATCAGGGTCAATTTTTGTATTTTATGAATTAATATTAAATTTAAAGTGTGAACACCAACATATAATACATAGAAATATACACTACATATATAGAAAATGATCAATACAAAACAAATTTACATAACAAAATAACAAAGAGGAAGCTCACACACCTGTGTAAAATAAAATAATATCAGTACAGCAACTTCATATGACCAGACTTCTGCATGCAGACCTCTAAAGGAGAGAGAAACAGCAGACCGCATGAGAAACCATCTCCATGCTCCGACAGCCTAGCTTGAGATTGGTAAACCGCTTCACCCTGTTTCCTGTCTTTATGCTAAGCTAAACTAACCCTCTCCTGGCTCTAGCTTCATATTTAGTGTATACATATGAGTGTGGTATCAATCTTCTCATCAAACTGGGTCAGTTAAATCTTGTGGGGGATTTTCCAGAGGCTTTAAGAAACTAGATACTGTAAATTTCTGACTTCTGACTTTGAGTGGAAAAGTGGAATATTTAGATTTTCCAACCATTCATCTTTACTCATAAAAAGCTATTGAGTCAGCCTGCACTGGGTTGTTTTGGGTATCTTTTGTTTTCTCTCTAGCTTTTACATCTTTAGCTATTAATTAGGGAAAATGCACATTTACATATAAACCTACAAGTAGATTCATGGCAATCTCCCATTGGTATTGGAAATTTGTGAGACACAGGAAAACATGCATGCTCTATAAAAAAGGACATTAATTCAGTTTTAACAAGACTGTACTTGTTGTGAGGTAACAGTGCTAACCACTGAACCGCTGTGCCACTCACTATTGAAACTGGACAGTACAATCTGTGAGCAAATCATTACAGTGTAAATTTAGTCATGGTATTTTCCCTTTTTATAAACATACAGTACTTATGCAAATGCACATGCATTAGAGAATACATTCACTTTGATCACTGTCTTTTTCTTGACCTTCACAGTGGTGCTATGGGTTCTACGTGACTCACCAGCAGGGGCACACAGGCTTTGAACTCTTTTTCAAGACCAGAGAGCTGAAGAAGAAATGGCTGGATCAGTTTGAAATGGCCATGTAAGTACAAGTGGACATGAACAGCGCAGTTGTGACAGTCTGTGAGCAACACAGAAGTCCAGTGAATGTGTGTATCGTAGGACAAACACACTGTGTACTTGCGCGTGTGGTGTTTGTCTTTGTTTGCATGCATGTTATTCCAAGGCCGAGAGAGGTGTTGACTCTTTCATGTGCACTGTTTGATCAGGTCTTAGCTGTAATCAAGCATACACTGCTGACAACAGTACGATAACACACTCACACTCATGCATACACACCCACACATTAAACATAAACTGTTCCAAAGAACCACAAAACTACAAAGAAGTCACTCTGCGTCGATGGTTCTTCAAATCAGTGCTTTATGGGGGTATATCTTTTGTATTATTTTGTAACAGTGGGAGGTATTTGCAGGCATGTATCCTGTGTGTATCCTTTGTTATGTTGATTTGGGAGAATACTGTCTTGTTTTGACATCACACTCTGATTGACTGAACAAATGCTTTTGTGTTTGTGGTGGGTATGTATCAAAACAATACCCCCGATATGCATGCTATGGCCCCCCTGAATACATTTTCACTTTACATAGGGGGCTGGATTATACTTGATATGTGCACTGTAGCAAACCAATGCAGAGCGTGGGGATATACATTGAACAATGCACTGTTTTAGGGTTTCTCTTTCTCTAACTAGAACTGAAAGTTTATGCAGTCATGTATGAATTCATACACTTCCATAATCACTGGGCCCTTGAAATGTGCTCAAAACCTCACGTGTAATTTCAAAAATTTAGGGAAGAAATAACCATTTTAACCCCCATCTTGAAACCGTTCTATTTGCAGATTCAGGCTGTGTGTCTGAAAACTGCAATGTGTGCCTCTGTGCATTGGGTAATGACACCAGAAGGGGCCCATTCAGAAAGTGAAAATTGTACCTGCAAAGAGGATATGGGCTCCTGATGAAGGACTCACTTATGGGAGCACTCAGTTTAAGTGGCTATGGTGTGTTCAATACAAAACGATGGTTTTGTGTCAGTCGTGCTTGTTCACTTCCCAGAAGGGATGCTTATTTCAGATATGCATCTTTCCCCTCTCACATCTGAACACATGCAGCTCAAAATTGGATTTGTCTGGGCTGATTCAAGTCCTCTTCATTTGCACAAACACATTCGCTGGGGGTAAAATTGCTTTCATTTCAGTCAGCTGAAAGACTAAACTGCAGATTGTTTTTGCCACAAACAAGTATTGTTATTCAGTTGATAAAGAAATGATTAAGCATGATTTGTATACTGAATAAATTAAGAGAAAATTAGTGCCACTACTTAAACACACTCACAAACCCAATTACCACATGCCTTTAGCCATGCTAGCGGCATAGCTTCATGGATGGCAATGTTGGTCTGTCGGTCTGGCAGCTAAATATCTTGAGAACTATTGGATGGATTGCCATCAAATTTTGTCCACCAGAGACTGAATTCTAAGGACTTTGGAGGATCCTCTGACTTGTAACGCCACCAGCAGGCACAAAATTTTGTACCAACATTTATAGTTGCCAGAGGATGAATCCTAAAGACTTTGGTGGTCCCCTGACTTTTTTTCTTACAGCTTGTCCAATATTGGTTTATGCCTTAATATCTGTGAAGACATTCCCCTCAGTCTTAGCTATACTTCATTCTAATACGCTAAACTAAACATACCTTAACATCAGCATGTTAGCATTTTCATTATGGGCATGCTAACATGCTGATGTTGTCATTTAGCTCAAAGCACCACTGTGCCTATACAGTAAATTCAGCCCCTGAGAGCTGCTATCATGCCTGTAGACTCTTAATCTTGTGTTCATTTAACATTTTTTTGTTCTTTTGCCCCGTCTCAGATCAAATATCCGGCCAGAGAAGGCCAACCACAACTCCCACCAGTTCAAGATGCACACTTTTGAAAGGATCACTTCCTGTAGCTTCTGTCACCTCTTGCTCAGGTAAGATTCAGCCACCCTGAACTGCCTCTGTTTTTGAATAAATACCTGATGAAGTTGTGGTAGAGCAAAATATCGCAAAGTGGGACCCAATCTCACATGTGAGACAGGGTGAACATGAACTGTAACTATACATATTGTTCCAGAATTGTAAATCACATATCTTATTGCACTGATACAATTATACACTTTCAAATCTTTTTCATACTTAACATAGGAAAGCATGACACTATGAATTTCAGTCAGTTTCCCTGAGGCACTTAAGGGAAAATTATTTTCTTTAAAATTAGTCCTTCACCTAACAAAAACTTGCTTATTAGTACTGGGTTTTCATTGGGATATTAGCTGTGTCAGTTCCCACCAGACAGTATCAGTTTTATGGTTCTGGAAAGCTGAAGGACATTTCCTGTGTCATTTTTCTTATCTTGACAGAGTGACAGAAGCCTGAAAATTCAAAATGTCAAGGTATTTCTCTTAAGGACGCTGTTATACATGAAATATATCCTGTGCTTTATCGTCTCCAGGGGCATCTTTAACCAGGGTTATCTGTGTGTAAAATGTGGGCTGGGGGCCCATAAGGAGTGCCTGGGCCGACTGGGAGTCTGTGGGAGAACAGGTGAGATGAGACCTCTCAAACTGATTCAGTTTCGACTTTTTGAACACTTTGGTCCATGAGAAGTTATCTTGGAAACTAACGGCCTCATTTCCATGTTGACCTTTTCTCTAGCACCACCATGCGGCTACAATTTCCACTTTTACACATAAAATATCAAAATCTAAAAGGCAGATTTCCATGAAATTTACTGAGCACATACATGCTCCCAAAAGGATGATTTCTTTACATTTTGGGAACTCAATGAGCTTTCCTCTAGCACCACCCTCAGGCCAGATTGGCATCTCCATACACAAGATATCAAATGGATGAAATGTCATTAAAATTCATTGTGGATATTCATGTTACCTATAGAATTAACATTTCTCATTGAGTTGACCCCTTGACCTCTTCTTACTCGTCCATCTTTAGGCCAAATTTTAAATTGTACTTCCAAATCTAATCGGTAAATTGCCATTAAATCAACTCATCAGTTTCAATGGTCCCATAAGGAGACCCTCCTCTAGTTTTATCTGTAGTTCAAACATGGCACCGTTCTGAATTTGTTTACTCTGAAGTGGAGTCCTGAGGTCAGATTTTGCCTTCCAAATTCTCCATCAGAGATTTTATAAACTACAGATGATGTACATAGTGTTATGTCAATTTTAATTTTCTGCATTTTTAGCAGCTGTTTAATTAAAAGCCAAACTCATTTATATGCATGTAGATGTTTCTCAGTTGTTGTATCTCTCTCCGGTGTCAAGCTTTGGCTGTTTGTCACTGGTCTGGCGCTGCACTTCAGTTACGTTATCCTCCCTGAATACACAGACAGCTAAAGGCAGCTAAGGCCTTTGACAGAAGCATTGTGGTCTTTATGTATTCTGAGGCGTGATGAGGGCCAGCAGAGGTTGACAGTTGAGGTTGTATGCCAGGAATTCACCACACACTGATATTGTATTCTTCTCACTGTGTTTGTCTCCCACCTGACTGCAGATTCTGCCAAGCCGAGGCCCAAGGTAAGACCTGGACTGTTTCCCTCTTTTGGCTTAGACACCAAAGCTAACATAATTAGTGACACATAATATGCAGATAAGATAATATACACGCGCACATGTGCACACAGACCACACATGCACTCATAACTGTGAACAATGAGAGATGGAAATAATGTTGTTATCCACGTCTGTGAAATTGGAGGAGCTGCTGATTTTTCCCTGAAAGTTTCCTTTTAGTGAAATCCTCAGTGTTCCTCATCATAGAAACCCAGGACTCTCAACTCCAGCTGCCAGTCTATGGCAATGGTTCTCAAAGAGGGGTCTGGGGACCTCCAGGGGTCCTTGAGGGGGTTCCAAGGGGTTCCTCAGCATAAGGGGAATAATTTATTTTCACTTTAATTCCATCCATAAGTAACGCATTGACAGAATGTGTGACTCGTTTGGTCATGGGTTTCATACACTTTCTGTAATAAAATATGGGGGTCCTTGGTCTAATTTGTGTCAGATTAGGGGTCCTTGATGTGAAAAAGTTTGAGAACCACTGGTCTATGGAGACTGAACCACCGGAATAATTATAAACAGTGTCAAAAAAGCTACCATATTAGAAATTGATTAATTACATTTGCATTTAAATGAAACTCTATGCATCGTGTTCTAAATAAATAAATAATAAATAAAAATAAAGTGAATGAAAAAGATCCTTAAATCTACCAATTAATAATTATATTTCCTTGTGCTATCTTTTAACGATTAATTTAAATTAATTAATAATTGCAAAATTAATTCTAAGATATTAAATGGTACTCTCTGTTACCTGATTTACAAATTCCAGTCATATCCCAATATCACAATTACTTTTTCTCCTGCTTTAACATTTACAATTTTGTGTTTGCTCTAATTTGAAGACAGCTCTCTAATTTAAAGATGTGAGCAGTGTGTGTCTCCTAAAATTTAAAAGTCCTCAATTTAAAAGTTCAACACTGTTATGACGTGTTGGCTGGAGTCCGGCCAATCAGAGCCTCTGCTGCTGCTCTGTGGTTTGTTCTTCATTTAATTTTTAGGTTTCTGGCACATCTTTAAATTAAAGTGTGTACTGAATGAAAATCATAATTAAACTTAAATAATTATATATATAATAATGAACACTGAACACTTTTAAGGTCTATATAGTCTTATCACACTCCAGGCTCCATATCAGTCACTTGTCTATGCAGAAAATATACAGAGCTTTTACTTTTGCAAATCTGGATGGTCCTCCCACCTCACAACAAATGCAAAAATCCAAGTTTTACTCCTAAATATTTCTGTTTTTGGAATCTGTGACGCCTAATCTGATAAAAGATGTAAACACACTAATAATATCTAGGTGAGTCATGGACAAAATGAGAATAAAATGATCCAGAATTTATGTATTGATTTATTCGATTTATTTCCCCAAAAGGACTCCTGAATTATACTCTAAGTTTCTTTCTTTCACTTTTGAAATGGTTAGAATACACTATCACACTCACTGAAGATTGTATAAAGTGTATGACTCATATCTCAGGTCAGGCTGATCCCACACAGGGAACAAGAATTACCTCTTTTTATTCATCAATCTCTTACCCTTTCTGTAATTCTCTTTTTTTTTCTCTGTCTTCTGTTTGCATCCACAGGAAAGTACAACACCAGCAAACCCAGGTCAGTATGGCTTGACCACTTTTGAGAACCTGCTAAGGGTTTTACGTCGAACTTCTTAAGCTACCCGCTTTCATCTCGGTTCTCTAACAAAACAGAAACACAGATAGGATGAAAAGGAGATGGTTAGTCAGAGGCCAGAGTGAGACCTGGAGGAGATAGATGGTGGTTTAAAGCTAACCCTCAGATGTTATCATACCCCGCTCACATTTTTTGATCAAATATTACTCAACTCTCGAAAAGAAAAAAGATGTTTTCTTAGAAATGCACTGACATGAATCTCCCTCTCACACAGATGGTTCAAAGGAGGAAATGATCAACAACAGTTTTTATCTTGACAAATATATTTGAGTAAGAATAACCAATGAATAAAAGGATGTAGAAGAGATCCTTAACCGAAGCACAAAAATCTCTTTTCTCACCACATGCCGTGATGCCTAAACCCAAGCCGGCATTTAGATGAATTGGAGTGGGTGGAATCATTATGAGAACCACGGCAGGAGAAATGCTGGCAGAAAAGCACTTGCAGCAGTCTATATGCCTCAGCCTCAACCGCTGAGCTGTGCCTTTGTGATAAATCAATTTCCATAAGGGGCTTTATGAGAAAGACAGCCGTGCTTATTGTTCTTATTAAAAACATGAATGTGATATATTCCATTCATCTGAGGTCACCGTCAGCTAATAGTTTCCTTGGGCTGGTTTGCAGGGGAGCCATTGCTGGAAGGGAGATGTGTCTAAGGGGGTTGGATGTGTGAGTCTGGGGAGAGTAAGTGGCTGTGTCTTTTAAGTTGGCAGCAGTGTTTCGTCTTAGCCTTAGCCGGACGCTTGTGGCTGTGTTTGTCTGCCACGTTGAGGATAGATTGGAGCTACGCCGTTCAGGAATCAAAGAGATGAATTTCCTGCGAAAGTAAATTGCTGCTTTTTAGGATTGTGCCATTTTTGGGGTTTAGACTTCAATCAAAAAGACTGTCAGAGCTCCCACATTTATGTTCATGTTAGAGATCACTCATGTTGAAACCTTTATGAGGGTGAAAGTATAAGAGTTTGCTTTGTATAGGGTTAGGGTTAACAATTATTAAAGGGCTAGTTTACTCAAATTACGTAATTAATTCTTGATTTAATTAAAAAAAAATCATATACATCCAGAGGTTTTTAGCCATGCAGATAGATTTTATTTGCCCATGTTTTTTGATTTGCATCAGACCTAACTATAAAACTGTTTTTTTATTGAAGCTACTCTATAACTGAAGAAATAGTTCCTATAAAAACTTCCTAACCGGGACATTGTTTCTTGAAAGACACATGGATTTTTTGAATGTATAATATTTTGGGGGGAGACAGAAATCTTACAGACAAATATCTCAAACCTGAGCAAATAAAACCTAAATGAAATAAAAACAACATCGAAAAACAGTGTGTTGAAACATGTAATATTAGTTGCCTTACCAAGTTTCGGAGTGCTTGATAGCGTTGTGGTGGAGCGGGCACTGGAAGCTCATGTCTCTGCTTACTTCATCGGGGGTTTTGAAGTTGTAGGACTGATCCAAGGAAGTGGAGTTACAGTTATTGATAGAAAGATCAGATGTGTTTGAATCCAGAGCTGCTATTTGATAAGAGTCTGTTAATAAGATAATCCAAGTTGTTTATGCGTAGTTTGAGGAATTTTCCACGTGTCACAGTACTCCAGTACATGATGTGCTTGTATGGCATCATCAACTTGACCTTCTCAAATTATGAACCACATTACAAAAGTCAAACTCTATCTCCAACTTTCAGTTACTCATCCATTACTAAGATTTTGGATTTTTGGCCTCAGTGTATAAAAGACTGTCATAGCCTTACTAGAAGAAGGAAAGAAATAAACAACAACAAAAAGTGAACAATTAAAACGCATATAAGATGCATCAATGTAGGCTGCAGGTAAATTGTTGTCTGTCAAGTAGTGAAACATTAAAATCACAGTTTAAGTTCTGCTTACATCTCCACCAAGTCTACCTTATTGGATACCTGTTTCTAATTGGTCTAATTATTAAGCTTTTTAGTCATAGTCTGCTTTTTGTGTAACAAAGTATTTTTCAATAATAGTAGATCTTATCAATGCTGCTCTCTTCCTTCATAACCTTTGCAAAACCTTTGTGTCAGGGTTACAGTATTTTCCTGTATCAGCCACAACTTGATGATGATGAAACAATCGGATACTGCTGTTACACTGCTGTAGTCTCTTAGATAAATGTCTAAGATTTCAGTATGTGTTTGTATTCCCTGTCTGCTAGGTTTACCCAGGATGGTTGTGATCAGAGACTACAGTGGCATCCCTTGTCCCCAGTGTGGGCCCCCACTAAGTATTCATGCGGGGGATGTCATTGAACTGATGTTTGCCGACCTGCACAGCTCCTGGTGGCAGGTGGGTGTCACTCAGCTCATCCTCTTTTTATCTCAACATCTGTGACTCTATGAAAAAATAACATGATATGGCTCACCGGGTTGGCTTGGCACACGCAATGTCTTTGCAGTGTCATGAGTTTGAATCTGTGCTGCATGTCATCTCTCCTCTCTCTCTCCCCTGCTGGATGTCCCACTGTTAGACAAAGGAAAACAAAAGCCTAAAGATATATTTTAAAGGAGGCACTCCCAATTTATCTTCCTTTTGGGCAGAACATTCACTTTATTGTTTATAAATCACAAATTCTATTGTGGTTATTTGTCAGATTCTGTGTCCTGTCAGGTGAGCCATAAATATGACAGAGGCATTATGATGAGGTCAGATTCAATTAGAATTATCAGTCGAAGATCTGTATGAACTCCTCTGAACTCCAGTTACATTATAAATGGGGTAGCTGTCTTTTCTCTCACTCCTCAGATTGAATCAGAGCCTACGTCAGATGATCTAACCAATTAGTGGCTTCAGTTGATTAATTGAGTGCCACAGTGAGACAATAAAACAGCAGACACTTCAGCCTCTGGAGGATGTTTTAATGGTGGTGGACAACCTCATGTACTGGCTTCATTTAGCAACCATCTCACGAGGTCAGCCAATGGTTGAGAGTGTTTGACCTTATCTATTTTTGAAAGGATCGCGATTTATCTGGGGTCTTCCGGCAGCCTCCCTAGCTGTTTCTCACTCTGCTTTACGGCGGCATTAAAGCCTCATCCTCCTTCTGGTGCTGCTCCAATCAGACTGCGGTCTTTGCCAATGGCACAGCTGGGAGTAGGCAGTTAGCCCGATCTCCTATGCTCCATGTTTCTCTCTGTTGTGACAGAGCACAAGGTGGAGGGTGAGGGCTTGAATGCCAGGAGGGGCTTCTAGTAAGCTGGTAGAATGGCAAGCGAATGTCATGTTACAGATGGCACTGCTTTGTTTGCTACCATGGTTACCATGCAGGCTGTTGGGGGGAGGGGGGCGGGAATCAAAGGAATTAAATGATAACACATTTGTGTTCATTCTAGTCAGTGCATAATGATACTGTAATAAGATTACTAAATGGTACCCTGTGGAGGTTTTGACCACTAGTGGAGCTGTAGAGCTGTGATTTCATGAGCAGATTCTTTTATTATTTGTATTATATGTTCTATCAACGTACTTGAATATGCACAGATATGCAAACAATGAGCATGGGTTAACATAATGCAGAGAGCGGTAAAATGAAGTTGAGAGAAAAAGGTTTTAAGTTTAAAGTAATGGATGGTCAGCAAACTGCATGAGAGAATTTACAGTCCACAGTTCACAGGAATTAACTGTACCCCTGTTTTAATACGGGTCTGTCTGTATATTAAATTGAAATCAATATATTGTAAATGTAATTACTGTAAATTAATCTACATTTTAATACATTTAAAAAGTGATTTAAATGTAGCTTAACCACACATAATTTGCATGATCTCACATAAAACCAAAGACGGATGGCAGTCTCTGATAATCTCTTAAATTTGTTGTTTTATATATATATATATATATATATATATATATATATATATATATATATATATATATATATATATATATATATAATAGCTGTTTTTTCCATTAAGGTTTGATTTAGCTATACAGCCTCATTTACTGTAGTTATGTGGAATAACAAAATAAATAACCGAGTTGTCAGTTCATCAAAAGGGATATAACATCTAGTATTAATTCTAGCTTCACCAGCTACGTTTCTTTGGTGATCAAGGTGGCTGGAATGGCTACAGTTTTTGCAGCTTGGCTTATTAGCTTCATTTTGTAGTTACTGAAAATTTTACGTTTTTTTTCAATAATTATTTTTATAATATATTTTTTATAAAATAATTTTTATAAACAACCACATTTTTATTTAAATACACAATCCTTTTATGTGAGAATCACTGAATCTAAACAAAACCGTGTTTGTTTACAATGAAAACTCCACAGGGTACCTTTAATCTTCAGCGTCCCCAGTGGCGCCAGAGGATGGAATTACAGAACATTGAGAATTCATATCCCCTGTTACCCAGAAGGCAATTATCCCCATCCCACTGGCAGAACAATACAATCAATCACTGTAATTTCATTTGATCCTTTGGCTGCTGCCTGTTTATGCCAACAGAGTAATAAGTTTAATCTTTATCATACGCTTATCGAAGGCATAACAAATAGAGAGAGGCTCTCAAAAAACCTTTGATGAAATGTTATTACACAGAATGAATCATAGAGATGGGTAAAGATTCGCTTTCCAATCTAGTTACTGCCAGGGCTTGCACGGTCCCAAAAAGCATTTCATACTAATAAAGAGGAGTGAGGAGGAAAGCATAAACAGGGCAGGAAGCTGAATGAAGAGCTCCACATGCCCTCAACACTCACTGTCTTCTCAGATTGACTCAACGGACTTCAAATTGACCTCAAGCTCAGAATTGGCAAGTCAAATTATCTTGAGCTTAATGTTGACATATATGCTTATCACTGTCTACAAGATAATAAACATGATATAGAATTAAGGCTATAAAATACTAGGAACAAGTATATAAAAACATTAAGCAATTTGTTTCACCAAATTGGTTTACTTTGCTGGGAAAAAGTGTGTCTACACTATGTTTGTTGGAGGAATTAATGATTTTCATATAAAGCTTCTGTTTGCTTGAGGCGGGTTCGCTAAAATGCAATTGTTAGTCTTCTGTACGAGCCAGAGAGCTCACGCTGTTTGGATATTCAAAGACCAGAATAAGATCCATTATTTAGTGTTAAACGAGGCTCTTGTTTTGATGCAGTACAAATCTAACTGCCGGCAGAGTTTGAACCATAATTAACTTGGGCTGCAAATTAGATGCACTGCTTGTTGTGTGCTAATTGCTGAGGATTTATTGAAGCGAATGTGGGAGGGGAAGAGAAAAGGAGGAGAGAGAGAGAGAGAGAGAGAGAGAGACAGAGAGAGAGAAAGAGAGAGAGGTGTAGTTGCTCCCAGACAAATATAATGCGATTAACAGCCAGTTGCCATTGCAGGGCAAAATTCTGGCAACAAGCAAGATTGGCTTCTTTCCAAGTGATGCTGTGAGGCCTTGCCCGTGTGTAAGTGTGCATATTTTTCGTAATCAATAAGACACATTTAGTGTGATTACAGTGCATTCAGTGGATAATGGCTAATATCGATGTCTTAGCGTAGGAATGTAGTGCTTTTCAATTGCAGTTTTTTCACTGTAGAAGACTGATTTTAGCCATTAGATGTGGCTTAAATATCACATTACTAGAAATGACCTCCACCCTTCAGTATTGACTCCACTGAAACACAAAATAACCACAATTCTTTTCTATGCCAGGTTCCAAAACCTGTTGATTACTCGGCCCAGCTCTGGTAAGTGATGAAAACAAATGACTGTAGATTGCTAACAATAACCACAAGTCATTCTTACTCTATTTTATTGATTGTATCGACTACTCTCATCCTCATGTTCAGAATGATTGATTGCAGTGTAAGTGCAGTGGCTGTTCACGTGTGGTTCAGGTTTGCAGGGCCTATGGAGAGATACCAGGCTGAGGTGGAGCTCCTGGACCGAGGAAACAGCACCTATCTGGTTCGACACAGGAGTAAAGAGTGCACAGAATACGCTATCAGTATAAAGTAAGTGACATGACAGCTTGTTTTCCATATATTTCCATACTCAATCTCCCCTAGGTTTTTCACTCGCTACAGTTCACAGAGAATGGTGGAATAAATAAAACACATGTAGTCGGCAGAAATCTTGTGGGCAAAAACACCTTATTGTGGGAGGTGAGAGGAGAGTGGCAAGAATCATTCACGCAAACAAAATGCCCACATGCAAATAACAGGCTCAGTACAAGAATGGTGCATTATCTGGGAAAAAAAAAAACAACAACTCATCAAATGTTTAAGTGGATGGGCCTCAGCAGAAGGAGATTATGCTATGTTCCACTCATGTAAACTAAGAACAAGAAGTTACAGTGACTGTATAATCATCAAAAGTGTCTGAAAACTGAGGCATGGAAAAAGTTTCCCTGGTCTGATGAATCACAGTTTATACACAGTTTATATTTCCTCTCTTACCTCTAAAGGTATCAAGCCACGCAAATAGTATTGGTTTGTATTTACCCAGGATTTCACGTATCTATCTAATATATTTTTGCCTCCACTGCAATTTAGAAACTGCAGGAAACACATTATTCCTGGTCCTGCTGCCCTGCAAATGCATTAATATTGACTGCTGAGGTAGCTGGTGTCATTTGAGAAAATTTTATCAAAGAAAATATCTATGCTAGACACATCTTGTGTAAATAGTACTAAATTTCAGATTTAAATTTCATCATATTGCTTTCTATAAAAATCACCAAGATCTATAGATATTAGCAATTACAAGCATTGTGGTGGACGAGAAAACTTAAAGATAGTAAGAGACCATTGTTGTGGTTAAACTTGGAGCCCGTTTACAAGGCTATGGTTAAGTTAACTATAGGTATTGTTTGAGCATTTGAATTTGTTAATGAGTTTGGAAACATGGGTTACTATAGCAACTTCATGAGTATTTGTCGCAACATTAGTAGACGGGGTTTGCTCTGTGGAGTAGACATGGACTGAATATGAATATTGATATGGATGAAAGGTGGACACGTCAGTAGCTGCTTTTTATATATAATTCAGGTTTTGCTTTCATTTTTCCATTACCTCACAGTGAACTATTTACTAGGTTGCAAGTATTGTATTGTCATTCATGCTACTATTTTTAGGCATGTAAATATATGAATGGGGGACAATAAGGATGTTTCATACATGTATTCCATATTTTTTAAGTCATCTAGAAGGAAAAATTTAATAACCGATTTACAAAGAAAGCAATGAATTAACCGCTGTTGTTTATGGACCAGCTACATTGCTTCACCCTTCACTGTGGTGCTCAGCACTAGATAGCATTGTCACTGCAGGACCCCAGTACAATGGAAATGAATGGAATTACTGAGTTTGATATGATTATATGATTGTTAAGTTACTATCTGCCCTGGATAATCCCCAGACCTCACTGTGAATAGGTTTCATCAGAACAACTTTGTACCAATAAAAAGTCTCTATGAAAACTGTTAACAGTGACGTCTGTGGATTATCCAGACTAATGGGCGTACTGTCCTGGAGAGAGAAGTCGTTCAATGCTGTGAAGATCACAAACAAAATTCTGTTCACCTCCATTGTATTGGTGGAGGCAGAAAACTCGGATATGGATATTTCTTGACCTCAGCAAATAAAACCAAAACTATCTGTATGGCTAGATACCACTTCAGATAAGTGAGAAAATATGTTGCGTGCAGGGACCCTTATCCACCCTTCCTGGCACAGTCTCTATTCAAACCTTACATCATACCTAAACAGTGTTGCAGCTAGTTTACTTTAATGCCAAACCACACATCTCAACTGAATGCAGCATAGGAATCGGTATGATCTGTTGTAGCATCTATCTATTATTTGTGTCTTTTGCTCAGACACATGGTCAAGAAGTGTCTGATAGCTTTGCACCACGCTATTTTCAGCGCCTTGTCTATCACTCTTAGAAATGTATTTCAAAAGAAGGCTAGAAACGCACTTGAATTGTAGATAAACCATCCATTCCTCTAGGCCTCAATAAATGGCTGCTTTATAGTTGAGTGCCTCGGTATCCCTCTTTTGAAATACAACACTGTCCATTTAACAAGCGAATATCTTTTAGGCTACATCAAAGCTTGTTCAGTCTTTAAAAAACAGAAAGGACTATCGAGTCCTTCTGACCTGGCATGACAGCTGTAAGAGATTATAACGATTGAGGGTGCACTCTGAAATGGTGTTTGGATGTTAAGACTATTTAGCCAGTGACACACCATTCCAGCCCATTTGGTTTGGTGGACTCATACCGTTCCTCATTCAAAGCTTTGATGTACAGGGCCAGTTTCTGAACACTCCAATCCTAATTGCCTGTCTCACTGCTTAAGATCATTATCAGGATGGCCGTTTGAGATAATGGAGCTTTATACAGAGAGCTTCTTGCTAATCAACTGGAACTGTCTAATGTCAGACACTGCACAAGTGGTCAGTTTGTATGTTGAAAGATATATTGTGTGTTTGTGTATGTGTGCGGCCCTGCGCGGAAAAAAAGACAGCCTTCACCAAACACGGCTCATGTGTTATGCACCATATAACTCAACACACATCAATAATGTATTCCTCACCACATATTCATAATGTGTCAGTGAATTTGCAACATGACCATATTCTTCTCATCCTTTATACACCGCACTGGGAGATTTACAATGCGGATCTGTCTCCAGTGTAACTTGCCATCACCATATGGGAGACATGCAATATACAGGACAGTAGCTTACTGTGCTTGCAATTGGCTCAACAGCGCATTCTCATTTGTGCCTGTATATGCACTGCACATTCTGCACGTATTTTCAAGGTTGGCCCGCATTACTTTTCAACAAAGGACTGAGGCTGCTATAGGATTCTCCCAAGACAAATGATTATTTCATCACTTAATTATTTAATCAGGCCCTCAAGTACTAGGTACTAGGTGTGAAACAGTTTTCTATCAATGGATGTGGCAGCACAGTAAATGATAAGGGGTAAAAAAAATCTAATATAAAAAAAAATCACAGAAAAGGAAATGCAGCAGGTTACTAGAATCAAATGCGATGATTTACACAAAATATGTACAAACTATGCATTTATTATTAGAAAACTAAACTTACAGTGACGACTCCAGAAACATCACAAAAACAATAGGGCAAAAAAAAGAACTGAACTGGCATTAATGTCCAAAGTCACCTTTTGTATAATTCCCTGTGAATAACGAATGGTAAATTACATTAATTCTTAGTAGATACTATGGAAGGGGGATACAGAGCTGTAATAAATAGTTCTCCACTTTTGTTGCTAATCAGCCAATCAGTAGTAAGTAGGAGTTGTTTGCCTACGCTATTCAAACATTTGGCAAAAAAAAACAAAAAACAAAAACAAATTATATTATACATTTTTATTTTTACTTCACATAAAATTGTTGTAGATTTTGGGGACTTTCTGCTTTTATCTTTTGTGTGTTTTTTTTAGAAATACTTAAATTTTTCTTTTAGAGTGCTTCTCAAACTGGGGATTGCACTTGATTGCAATTGAAGTTATAAATATATGCCTCTTACACAAAATTATTTTCTGACATTTCTGTATTTTCTTTCCTTTTGAAATACAAGATATTTTTGCTCTTCATTCCTGTTTCAATACTTTGAAAATACTGCAATCTGCAAAAGAACTACTCTAGTGTAACTGCCCACCATTCATGTTCAATGTAAGACAAAACTTGTGATGAAGAGTTGATTTACGGGGTCACAACCTCTGGTATACACTCAAATTTGATAATACTCACAGCGTTCTTAAAACAAGTGTAAAACACAATGTAATCACAGTGTAATCTGCTGTAAAGTTATTATCTGATGTTAGCGACCTGGGTCCACCGCTGGGAAAAACGAAGGTGTTCTTGTTAAACAAAGTTGCTTGGCTCAGCATGGAAACCGACAGTCAGCTCAGACAGACCTTCGTGACGGTTCACCATAGAGACTGGATTGATGTGGAAGCATGTATAGTTGATTAGCAGCCCATGTCTTATTCATCCTCCACAGGTTCAACGATAAAGTCAAGCACATTAAAATTCTCACCAAGGATGGCTGCTTTTACATCGCTGAGAGCCGGCTGTTCAAGACTGTGCTGGTAATGGTTTTTACTTTGTATGGATTTTTTTGCCCTATAAACTGCTGTAGCCTTAATGAGCATAATCATTTTGACATTGCACTACTTTTGCAGCACTCTCTTGAGATAAACTGCAGCATATAAGCCATAAATTTTACTTTGTTTTGTACAATGATAAAAATATATCTACTGGTGGTTTATTTTTACATTTGTGTACACACACAGAGCCACAAGGGCACGTTGTATGCAGCTGCCTGTGGTATTATATGGCAGTAGCTAATATTAGCTTGTTTCCAGCACATAAAATTGAAATGGGCAGATAGAAAAATATATTGTGGTTAGTTGCCCTGCGCAGCAAGACTTGCTCCATACTGGCTGCTGTTGTGTTGTCAAGATCAAACAAGCAGCTACTCCCTTACTAACCTTCCCACATGTCTTTGCTTTCCGTTCTATACATTTGCACACAACACCAGCTAGATTTACCCTGGTTTACTAATGCTAAAGGTATGTTTTGTTTCATTGTGCTTGTTTTACACAGGACCTAGTGGAGTACTACAAGCACCACTCGTTAAAGGAGGGTTTCAGCAGTCTTGACACCACTCTGCAGGTCCCCTATAGGGAACTGTCCAATGGAAACATGCCTCTGGCCATTACCAAGGCTGGCAGTGGTGAGTCTGCTTCAAAAGCTTCCAAGTTCCCAGAGACTCTCTGTCTGACAGGTTTAAATGCTACTAGTTAAGATCAGATCTCGATCCAGTTATAGTTGGAAGTAATTCTGAGCATTTGTTATGATGTGTTTGGAGGACCAGAGGAGTGGGTTTTTACTATAGCAGACCAGATCAGATAAGTAAGGTGAGTTGTTTTTCCCTGGGGAGCTTAGACCGGCTTGTAAGGCTTTTCTGTGTGACCAAAACATTCAATAGTAACTTATATTTCCCATGTCCTCACCTAGAAACAAAACAAGCCAAGAGCAGAAAGCATTTGCTGGAATCAGTATCTCACTTGCTAATGTTTTGTCATCACAGGCCAGCTACTGTGTTCCCTTGCCTCAAAAAAACTGTTGGAAAATGTCCCAGCTTACATTGCAAAATCATGCTGACAGAGCATTTGCTTGGTTATTAAACACTCAAGTGAAAACTATGTCTTAATACCCAAGGCAGTCCTATCTTTGACGTGTGAGACATGCTAGAAATATTTAGCACAGCATAATGAGCTAACATGAGTCCCTGTGGAACAGAGCAGGGTGGAAGACAGCAGCAGTTTTCCTGGGGAGACATGCCTCCTCAGTTTTGCATGGTTGATCCTCTTGTTTCATTTTCATTTCATAAAGTCAAAGACAACATTCTAGCATGTGTATACTGTCATTCTGAGTTAAATATATACACAAAACTTTAGCTGTTCAACACGTGGTATCTGGAACACGGCTGATTGAAAATGAGCTATTTGCTGTTAATAGTCCTTACTGCCATATACCAAAGAGTAAAAACACCATTATTGCCATATGGTAATTATGGCTATACAAGCAGAAAAGTGCAAATATGTACATTTACCATGTTATATAAACAATTGATCACAAGATACTGGAATTTGCATGTGAAATGATGCATTACTCTGTCAAACCACATTCAACTTAGCATAAAATTGGTTAAACTGCAGATAATAATGGCACAAATTCAGTAGAAATTGGCTAAATGTATACTAGACTGAAACATGATGATAGAGAGTAATACTCATTATGCAAAAGTCACTTAATTAAACACAAAAAAGGGAAATTGTTAAGCTCTACTGACCCTCCCTGTGATTATTTTAGGTTTGGCTTGTTCTGCTTATTATGCGGAAAAATCCAAAGTGGCAAACAGTGTTTTTTTCACATATGATAAACTCTGACAGACTACTGTGTGGTGAAAATCATCAATGCTGTTTTGCTTCTCTACAAAGGCAGTCTTGCTTGTGTTTGAGAGGTAACGCTGCTTCTATGATTTCAACCTGTTAGCATTAACAGGCATGAATAAATGCATCCTTGTGCTTAAGCTCAACAAGAGAGTGACAGAGAGAATACAGAGAGTTATACAGACAGGTTGAGAGAAAGATAGAATGTGGATAGAATTAAATGGATGAAAGTGATGGAAAAAGGAGGAAGGAGAAGGGTGTCGTATGTTGTACAGATTGAAAAATGATTTGTGATATTGAGCTAAATAAAGAAGAAGCAATAAGGACAGCCAAACCTGGATCTGGATATATTATCTGGATAATAACATCTGATCATAAACCTTTACACAAAATGTGACCAGGTTTATATTTGCACTTGTCAGCAAACATAGCATGTCCGATAGCATAGGAAAGAGATCTAGCAAATCTCATCTCATCTTGATTTCAATGCATTCTGCTTGCACTTGCCAGACAAAAGAGAGAACGAGAGAGACGGTGAGTGAAATAAATAGAAAGGAGCCTTGGCAGCTCACCAGGCTCGGTAGAGAGGTCCCAGTTAGGGCCCGATGCCCCAGGCAAGCACCAGGAATCTGCTACTCCAAACGTCACACTCTGTACGCTGCTCAGCTCTGAGATGGCTTCACAATTTTCCTGACAGGACATGACATTTCAGTTGGACTGGCAGCGGAGAAAACTGTGTGACAGCCGCCTGCTGATACACACCTGGGGGATACCCCTGGTCCAACTGAGGGACTGTGCCTGTTTCCACAAAACTGGGAAAAGTTTGCAAATATGATCTGATGGAAAAGAGCAGAAAGCTGCTGGAGGTAAACCGTCTTAACTTAAAGAGAGCTGTATGTGTAAACAACCACAGCCGCTGCAACAGCAGCCGAGGCAAGCAGAGGAACGCTGGAACAAAGTCAAAGTTAGCCCTTTGTGTCTGTTCGGATGTAAAATTCTGCTACATCCTTGTCCCTCTGCCTCTTTTGGCAGCGTCGGTTTCCCAGCGCATCAGGCTTCAAAGTAGCTCTGCAAGAGGTGTGTTTGTGCATCACTGCCATTCACCATGCTACCTTCAGTGAGAAAGCCTTGACAGACCCACCGTTGTCTCAGTACATTCTGGGATAGATTATTATTGCCTTAAGACGTCCACCCCCATAGACAGACTTAGTGTGGGCACCACATTCTCTGTCTGGTAAACAGCCTCTGTGGAAAGACAGATGTCAAGCCAAAACAAACACAAAAAAACCACACAAAATGGTTTGAATCTCAAAACAGACACCTCATAGCAAAGAAAACAGAATGCAAGGCTGAGCAAACAATCATATGGTGCAGAACTACTGAAAAACCATCAAAACTCTGGAGTAATTTGTTTGGAAAAACCCCAGCCAGCCTCTTCAATTAAGTCTGAGTGAGTGCTTTACTTCTGTGTATACTGTATGTGAATGTTAGGGAAATCATTTAATATTATCTTTTATCGTCAGGAGAATCATCTTGCAGTTGTAGACATTATTGGGATACTCAGTCGTGATGCCTTAAATTACTGATTACAAGCAGATAACATTCAATTTCTCTTTCAAAATGAAAACTTTAGATAATTTATCAGAGAGAATTATTTGAAACTCAGTTTGATCATCCTAAATCATATCCAGAAGTTCAATGTCATGACTGTCTTTGATTTGATTAACATATATAACATGTAGAGTGATGTTAATATCATTTATTATTAATTGTATTTATATAGTGCATTTAATCTTTTTTGATTTCACTCACCCAGTTCATGTTGTGTACATATGTCCATATAGTACATGTGTTTGTGTATACGGTATCTACTTCCTGCAGGTATGTGTAAATTTGTTTGTGGGCTGGTCAGACAAACATTTGACACATATTGGCCTGCATTTACTTATCCCTGTAGGGGAGAGGAAGATGGCATGGTACCATATTGTTGTGTTGACAGGAGGTGTTTTTTCTCAGTGTGAGGGTCTGCTGGCTCAGATGGGGTTTCATATGGGAGCAGAAGTCTTTGGCGCTGCGGTGTGGAATCCCAGCCGTTGCCTTGTCAGGGCGCGATGCTGTGCCCAGACGTATACTTACTCCCATGCTGCTGCTTTGGCTCAGCTGGTCTGGTGCTCAAGAGGCTGTTATTGCTGATTATTATGCAGTATGACCTGGAGAAGGTTGCAGAAGCTATACTACATGGCCAAAAGTATGTGGGTACCCAAACGTTACACTCATGTGTGATTGTTGAACATCTCATTCAAAAACCGTGGGCATCATGCTGTTGTAACAGCCTCCACTCTTCTGGAAAAGGCTTTCCGCAAGATTTCGGAACTTGGCTGCAGAGATTTGCTCCCATTCAGCCACAAGAGGATCACTGAGGTTGGTTGGGTGATAAGACCTTGCTCGCAGCTGGCGTTCCACTTCATCATAAAGATGTTGGATGGAGTTCAGAGCTCTGTGCTGGCCAGTCAAGTTCTATCAGACCAAACTGGTAAAACAATTTGTTTATGGATCTCGCTTTGCGCATGGGGACATTGTCATAATAAAACAGGAAAGAGCCGTCCTCAAGCTGTTGCCACAAAACTGGAAGCAAGCACAGTATGTACAGTACAGTATGTTGTAGCATTAAGATTTCCCTGAATTGAAACAAAGGGGCCCAGCACACACCAAGAAATACAGCTCCAGACAAAAAGGACACAAAAGTATGAGGATACTGATACCCACATACTTTGCATACTCATGCCCACAAGTATGTCATTAATTACTGATTATCCTATCCTCTCATGGGCAGTGTTACATAAAAATTAAACATATGCTCTGAATCAAGTGTTTTGCACTCCTCTCTCACTTTTCTCTCCCACCCGTTCTTGTCTTTTGCTTGTTCTTTGACTTTGCCAACTTTTCCTGTCTCTCTCCTTTACCCTCTCTCATTCTCTCTCTCTGTCAAACTTGTGTTTACTTTTCTTATGTTCTCTCTTTGCTCCCACTACGGCCTGAACCCCCTCCCCCCCCCCCCCCGCCCCCCATCACTTGCTTTGCTTCTCTGTAGTTCCTCCTGGCGGCTGCAGCTTTGTTCCTCCCTCCTCCTCGCCTTTCTGGTCAGGTACAGGTACAGCTTTTCTACTCTCTGTCTCTCCTGCTGTATACCCACATTTCCAGGTTTCCAAAGACGAACTGTCTTGTTTTTCCTGTCTCTATTAAATAATGTAGTCTAAAAATGCCACTTTTATGTCACATTGCACAGACCGTACGAGTAGCCGCGTGGGTAAAACCATTCATGTCAACCTCCTGTAATTCCAAATCGGAAATATTAAATAATTAAATAATTATTCAATTTTAGTTTACATTGACGTAAAACTAAAATTGAATAATAACACCAATGCAATCAATTTAGCTAATTAAAATGTAATTTTGTATGGTTTCACTTGTTAAAGAATCAAAACAAATATGTAACAGTAAAAAATGTGCTATTTTGGGCGTAGTATCCATTTATAAGGTGTGACTACAAGGCTAGCAATTGTGGTAACCAGTGCATGGAGTTTTTTGTGTTTTACATTAGAAAGAGCATAATTATATGCACATTACATGTACTGTAAGTACAAGGCTATTGGAAATCAGCATTAATATCAAGAGTAACACCTGCACACAGTCTCCAAACTACACAATTATTTATTTAAATGTTTTAGATCTGACTGGGATTGAATTATTGGAGTCAGTGTGCAGGTGAATGCAGCAAAATGTTTTACTAAGATCCCTCTGTTTGTGTCTGTCTGTGTGAGCAGTTATGTGCATGCGTGTATCATGTGCATCTGTTAGTAGGATATGTGCCTGTGTGTGCATGAGGGAGTAAATGTATTCCTTTCATCCAACATATCTACCCAGTTGTGTCATCTGTATTTCCACAGATAAGGTAAACAAACATGTACACCTGTGTTCACATATATGTGAGATATGAGCCCTGACCTGCATCTGTCAGACTTACCTTGTATAACCTGATAAGTGCTAATGCAATGCGTGAGCTAAGTTGAACATTAACTTTAAAATAAGATCAACACATGATCACGATAACCCATGACCTCTCATCTCTACTGTTTGCTTGCCAAGCTGGGCAGCCTCACATACATTACTCCCCTCTCACCAGTGAGCCTGCTTTATTCTCTCATCTGTGTCTCTGTGGTTTTGCTATATGGTGTACATTAAAAGCAGATTTGTTGTATTGGTGAATTTGTAAGAAGTTCTTTGTCGAAACACTTAGTAGATGAGAATAAAATTAATTGGAGTGGATTTTAAGTTAAGATTTTTTGTGAAAAAATGTTTCATTCGAATTTTAAAATGAGATGAGTTAATGGTTAAGTTAATAGTTAGTCACCAACCATCCTTTTCCTTACAATTGCCCTCAATGTGACAAACCTAAGAGTTAAGAGGAGAATGTTTGTAGAGTTTAGGATTTCCAAATGCAGAGGAGAAAGTCAGTTCAAGAGGCTGACACAGGCGACATGCTCTCCAAACAGGTTCAACAGCTTATTGTGCAGAATGGTGTGGGTGGATTTTTCACTTCATCATAATGAGTACTAAAAGCTTTTAAATTTATGGGTTGCTATATCCATAAATTTAAAATTTAGATCATCTGTAAATCATACTTTTAGATTATTTATTAAATTGTTGTTTGGAGCATGATTATGTGATTTTGTGAGTGTGATATTTCTTGGTGGGCAAATGGCAGGAGACAGGCTCATAGCTACAACACATCAATGAGCTAATACTTCAATAGTGAGATAGATAATAGTCAGATAATAAGGAAAGGTTTCTTTGTCTCAGTGTTTTCTCCCAGGGTGGTGGGTATTGCAGTGGCACGGTATGACTTCAGCTCCAGAGACACGCGGGAGCTCTCCCTGCTGCAGGGAGACCTTATCAAGATCTACACCAAGATGTCCAACGGGTGGTGGAAGGGAGAGGTCGACGGCAGGGTAGGTCCGCTTCAGGATCCTCTTACTATGAGAGATTGTGACTGTGATTTCATTTCTTTGTGAGAAACCTGTTGCATAACAATATATTTCATCTTTACCTTGGTGTTTTTGTCAGTGTGAGCTATGTTTTAAAAATGATTTAAACAATATTCTATATTTTTCTCGTCAACAATTCCTATGAAAAGACCAAAACAAACAATGAGCTCATTCTACAATACAGTTTATTCCTCTGTGCCATAGACCTCCATTGTTGCCCAGAAACAATTAAAAACACAACAATAAGCCACAGTGTTGCTCTGGGTGACATGTTCCTTCATTATGATGAACATGGGCACATGGGTAGTTTATTTTCAGTTAATCCCATCGTGCTGGTGCCGTAAATACTCACTAGGGCACTGAATGCATATTAATGCGTGGATGAAATGAGTCACATGCATATAGACAGTTCACTCCTGTTTGTGTAATGTTTGGTAAAATACAGTGCCAAGCTGCTTTAGAAAATAATTTGACTTTTTCAAAATGCAACTATATTTTTGTGACCTTTTTTTTAAAGATTAATATGTTCAGTAATAAGGAATGAGCTAGGGACTGCTACAGCCAGGGTAGGGAAGTCATAAAGTATTGAGGAATGGACTAACAAATTATTGGTTTTAATTGTTTAATGGGATTGTTGACAATAAGAAAAATAAATAAAACATCAGTTTTACCCTTTAATTATGCACAATGAAAGTGAAATTGAAGAATTTCTTCTTTACACATCTATCCTACATATCCAGATGGTACTGTATTACTACAAATCGAGACTATGTTATTGATCATTATGTTATTGTCATCCATCTCATTGATCAACTTCTTGTACCCTCTCAGAACTTCAAGAAAAAAAAAACTTTATTTTTATAAATGACATCCATCTTAGAGGTCAAATTGTCTGTGCATTAGAAGTTTGGTGTATGTATTTATGTAAATAGTCCACGAATAGTTTTAAAGCTGTTCAAAAAAGTGATCGTGTTTTGAGGTGAGGAGCCAGTGAGGGGTTGTGATGTCGGTTTGGGGACCTGCATGGGAGGGGGTTTGAATTAGGCAGCGGGGAAGTATGCACCTCTGAAAGAATCATGATGTCCGTGTGAAGCTCCTCACTGTTTGGCTGAAAAGGCTGGCTAGCGCCATGTGTAGTCCAGGCCAAAACTGGGAATTAGTGATGACAAGGACTGCAGGTCTGGGAGAAACGTGTGAGAAAGAGGGGAAAATACAAAAAGCTCATAAAAAATTTATGTCCAGTCTAATATTTGTGCAGTTCAGTGTTATATTGTGTTTTTCTGCTTCTCAGGTGGGCTGGTTTCCTTCTACCTATGTGGAAGAGGAGGACTGAGTTTGCTGGTTGAATGACGTCCATTCAGTGTCCACTCAGAGCTGACCACCTCCAGTGAGCGCCGTGCTGCTCTGCCACTCTCTGTGCCCTGCGAGTCAGATCTCTTTGATAAAACCCAGAGACTCTGGCTTAAGAGGAAGCGGCAGTGCCCTCAAAAACCTTCTACTGTCCTCTGACAGACTCTCACACAGAGCAGATGTCAAATCACAGATTCCAGGAGCGTCACACCATATCTCGCCTCTCTGCGGCCCTGTCTGCCCCTGCGGCCCACTGGGAAGTGTATGTGCTGTTCCCCGATAACCCTCCTCCCTTCCCTCCCGCTCACCTTGTCTTATTATTGATGACTCCATTGGCTGGTGTGAGACTTGCCTTCACTGTCATCATGTTTCGATACCAGAAAGGCTCAGTCACCCAACTGGAACACAGATCCTGCTGACAGCGCAACGCCCAAGTACGCCGCCACATTGAAATGCAGGAGCTGAGGAGCTTTGACTGCTGTTGGAACACTATAAACTTCTTGGCCATTTAGACTTTTGTGTTCTCATTTTATTTTGATAAACTCCTATAAACTTTTTGAAATTCAAATGCAGTTGCTCAAGTGTAATTCGATACTCTTGAAAAAACAATGGAACTGATCTGTCATTCGCACATGAGGTATGCAGTCTTAATGAGTATTAGTGGAGCTTGTGGAGCCAGAAGTGATTTGGTCATATTATGACAGGAAAACACATCTGGAGACAATGTAGTTGACATTATGGTTGTGGAAGGTGTTGAAATCCACTGCTGACTATATGTCTCCAAGCTTTCATTCTATATTTCTTTTAAACAACAGTTTTTATTTGAATCACCACCCCAACTTCATTAGGCATTAGATTGGTGTTGAAATTTTAAAATCTGTTTCGTTTCCACCCACATTTAAAGCAGTTGTTTCACATTTTTGGAAATGCGCTTATTCACTTTCTTGCCAAGAGTTAAATAAGAAGATCAGTACCACTCTCATATCTGCATAAAGACTGGAAACAAGGGGAAAAAGGTACCCCGGCTCTGTCCAAATGTGACAAAAGCTGCCTACCAGCACCTCTAAAGCTCACTGGTTAACATGTTATATCTTGTTTGTTTAATCCATGCAAAAACCAAAGTGTAATTACTACATTTTTGGGTTTGTACAGGGGGATATGTGTGGGACTATTTCTTGGCCAGGTACAACAACTCCCTGGAGTTTCCACTGGTTGCACTTGCAACCTCACAGCGATTATGACTCCAAGATTTAGTGAGCTTTGCTGTCAGTTCTTATGCTAAGCTAAGCTAATGGACTGCTATCTGTAACTTCATATTTAGTGGACAGATATGAGAATGGTATCAATCTTCTTTGCCCCACAAGACTAAGTGAATATGGTGAATTAACAGAGGGAAGAAGGAACATATACTTGGATAATGTTTCACAGAATTCCCATTTAATGGCACTGAAGGAAAACAATGCTGCACAGTGGCCTGTTTCACAATGGGGATTTGTGAGTAAACGGTGGTGGCATTCTGTGTCACTAATGTTTCTTAGTTAAACATATAACAATTTACACGAGAGAAAATGGTGATGACTGGCCCCAGTGTCATGTTAGGCATCAGATATGAAATCATCAAAGAGAAAAAATATTCACAAAAGGAATCACAAAGCCAAATAAGTTTTAGAAGCACATGTGCATGGTGGATTGTGTAATTTGCGGTATAGGTCTATACTTCACTGTGAGCTCCTTCATCTTTTGATCATTCACTGTGGAAACCAGAAAGCCCTTTTACATTCCACAGATTTTGTGTTTACCTCAACTCTTTTTGATTTCAGAATGAATGATTCAAGGGTGATGTAACAGCTGTTCACTGTAGAGCAAGGTAGCACAAGGGTGTTAAGTGATGCTGTTTTCCTTCAAACGTTAATACCCCGCTAACCATGTGTGTGACATCAATATTTAATAAAAGAATACTCTTTGAATTGTACTTTTGAAATTTGAGGCTATTTTTCCTCTTCAGACAAATGTTATATTGCAGGAACAAAGGCTTTGCAGTTGCATCACAAATCACAGCCATGTCTGACACGGTTGTGGAGGTGCAGTTGGAGAACTGCCTCTGCTCAAATAATGGCTAAACAAACAGAAGAGACCCCTGAAAACAGTTGTGATGTAGGTACATGCAAGCTCAGTGAAGGTCTGTTTTCCTTCTAAATATGCATCTTTGAAAAAGGAAAGAAACCTGGGCCCGTTTCACCAGTTTTGCAATATGAGATTATTTCCTTTTGCATTACTTTGGACATGTTCCCCAAATCAAAACAAACTGCATAATATTGACCTAGACACAAGCATGCCAGAGCCCTGTAGGACTTGCAAATTCATCTGCAATTTCTGAGTGATAATCATTTGTGAAACATGCTGCTGCCACCATTTGCAATCTGCATGTAATCACTGCTAGCAAAATGCTCTGTTGAAATGGGCCCAAGACATTCAACCCCTTCCTTGTATATCTTCTATTTCAAACCATCATATTAGCTATAGTTTTGGAAAAGTAGCTCATCTTAATTTTGGATATAAAGGTCAATATGGTTATAGAAGTTAAAATCTCACTGCATGCCAGAAAGAAATGAAGAAGACAGTTTTTAGAGGTCCAAGAAATCCAAGAAAAATGGGATGGTGACAACAAATCTTTTATAGCTGCTTCTAGCGAGCCAACCAGTGTTGTAAGTCAAGCATTGGAGCTATCTGGTGTAATAACATTTAACATCTAAAATGTCTGATCTTTACATTTGCAGCCAAGTGTTTTATCAAACTGTTACAGTTGACAACCCGTCCATTCATCTAGCCTACCTAACAACATTTGCAGGTGCACTGTTTGCTACTTTATTCTGCAAGCTAATGTCCTGGACATGTGTGTGAGGTTGAGGTTGAAAACAAAAAGGAGACATGAGGGAGAAAGCAAGCTAGTTTAAATAAAATAGCTGAGCTGCATCCAAATAATTGGACCTACATGAATACCTGATGGCATATGGGAATAATACAACATGACAAGGTTTGTATAATTGCCTTTAGGAATGATGTTTTACTGATAGAAAGTTTGTTGGAATGCAACTTTCGGTTTTAAAATATTACTGTAATTGCTAAATGTGCACCTTTAGGTTATCTTGACAATGAGTCAAATTCTATTTGTGGATTAACATTTGCTGCTGGTAGCTTTAATGATTTTTGAGCCAACACATTCAACAGTTTCAACAATTAATTCCATGTGAGTCCTTCAGATTGTTAATGTCTGTTCAGACAGAACATGAAGCGAATTAGACATTAACTCGCTTGTCCCAGGGCTTTGTGAATCTGCTTCATAAACATTCTGGGACAAGAGGGAAAAGGAGAGAGACTGGAGGAAAATAACAGAAAGCTGGGGTTCCTGGTAAGTTCTGAGATCAGTCAGAAGCTGAGCTGAACACAAACGCAAACACACAAAGGCGTTCTCCCATGTGTGTCCATTTCTAGCTAGCTTACAGATAGCGTCTGTAAAGTCGGCACATTTGCTGTGTCGGGTTGTTTAGTTATTATCAAATTATGTGTATAACCATTATGTTTACGCTATTTTTGGGGACATTTTCCTGCGATGTCCTGATGCTCTGAACTTGTTCCCCTATGGTGACATCTGTTTATCAGTTGTTGTGTGCTTTCTACTGTTTTTATTTCTTTTTGTACTTTATGTTTTTTAAAATATAAGATTCAACAGAAATGTACTGTTCAATATGAGATTGCATTTATACATTGGAGCCTCATGGTATCAGTATTCTTGTAATGTAAACACTCCCTCAGGCTTACTTTCCCCCCACTGCTCTGCAGCCTCTATAATGACCAAACTCAGCAGAGGGAGGGCTCTGCTGCACTAACAGTAACCCTCCCGTCACAGAGGCAGAAAGAATGGCTCCCCTAATACTCTTCCTCTCCTTAATCTGCCTGTTCCTGTCTTAGCCAAAGAGATGAAAGGCAATGACAGAGAAGTTGGACAGCAGCCAGAGAGAGAGAAATGGGTGTACAAGGTTGCATTGAATAGATAAAGTATAGGGAGAAGGCATGTGTGTGTGGGTATGTGTGAATCTGAGAGAGAGACAAAAGACAGACAGAGAGAGAGAAGGAAGCCATGCATCATCTTCATCTGTCTGAATGATCTCCTTAACCCTTGGTCTTTGCCAGTCAGCCCCTCTGGATCTCTATATGGGGGTTAAACTGGGATTTAGCAAAAGCTGGAGCTGCCCTCAAATACGGTGAGCTCTCGATTCCTCTCAAAAGGGCCCGGCTCTCTGAAAGACTTTATCTGTAAGATTTATATTCAACTGCTGACTTGTGACCATCAACCTCCCTTACGAAATCATAAAACTACAGCTACAAAGTTTTTCTATTCAGTCATGGTACATAAAAAGCTGCCTGGCAAGAGAAAAGAGTAATATTCAGTCCTATAACAAAACCCATAAAGCTTTTGTAGCTGACATTTACTATTTAATGACCACAATGACAAGAGCCATAATATCCAGATTTGACTTAATGAAGGGTGACTCAACTAAATACTCAGCCAATAAATAAAATTTTCTTTTGATTCTAATCTGCACCTCATCTGTGTTTCCCTTCACTGGGATTTTGTTTTGCACATTTAAGAAAGTGAGACTGCCCTCATCAGGAGAACAACAACATTGATCATCTGTACAAATTGAATAAAAATGAGCCATGTTTACAACTGTCCACCCCCCAAAAAACCCACAATTATTTGTTTAAATAACATATTTACATTATGTAACATGGGCAGAAGTGGTGCAATGTTATTATACTGCTGCAAAAAGTCTTTGAGAAATTAATGTATTGGTGTAAGCAGGTGTTTAAGTTGCCTAGTATAAACCTGCTTTATAAATCCTAACCCTAACTCCCCCAACCCCCAAACCCTACCTCTACCTTAACCATATTTTATTTGCCATAACCACAATCTTTCCCTAACCTTAACCTTGCTGTAGTTGCCATGCACTAATAGTGAAAGTGAAATGTGTCGTCACTAAACGGAAGTGAGGGTTTTGCAGAATCATCCAATCCTAACATTCTTGTCTGGCGATAAAGTTGGAAGACAGATGATTGGTCAGATATAATGATGTAAGAATGTGAGAATGACGGGAACTTTGAACTTTGCTGAAGTTGGAAATTAATGTTGGGGCAGAAACAAAAAGCAGGTATTCAAAATTAGCACAACACAGATGAAAAAGGAAAGAAAAGATCCTCCTTATTAAACTTTTACAAAAGCCTAATTTGCTGACAAATTGCAACTACACCTTAATACCATGGGTGGCAGCCCAGAAAATGCACATACGAGTCATTTTAGAATGACCTGTTGGGTTTAGGTATGAAGGCGTGTTGGAAAAAGTAAATAAAATGAAATGACATTGCATAATCATTCATGGAAATTAAAATAAACAATATTGTTCAGGAATTGAGATGTGTTCATCCGGAGCGAGAGGGAATGAGGAAGAGAAGGGATGGACGTGACCACGCTCCTCCCTCCTCGCCTGGATGGTGTTGCTAAGTCTCCATGAGGACTCTATCAGTACTACCCAGCAATTAAGATCTCACAGATCAAAGCAGTCTAAATGAGCTAATCCTCAGAGAACCACTGCTCTCTCCTCCTCTGTCTA